>NC_050527.1:29318883-29323125 GCF_002922805.2 Oryzias melastigma
CATAGATTTGATGCTCTCAAGATGAGCCTATATTTACTATATTTGAGAGTTTTCTGTGGTTTGCAATGTAAACATTTAGGCTTCTTTGTTAGTTTTCATTTGTTCCTGCGTGAGCTAGAAGCCTGTTTAAGGAAATTAAGAAAAAAAAAAGCTTTTATGAAGTCAGAGGTTGTGGTGCCAAGAAATTAGTGCTTGTTTCAAGGAATATGACATTCCTGATTATATTCAATTACGAACAATCTTTGCTGAAATGGGAACAGCTGTTACAGTTTACTAGCTTGAATGCAAGCCCTACTGAACAGAAGATTGGTTGGAGACGAGCTCTGAGGATACTTTCTCCCTCGGTCCTGGCAGTTTTTGACAAAATGTGAATGGCATTCACAAGGCTGTTTCCGTATTTTTGGTAGTTCTCTCTCCCTCCATGAAGTGCCAGACATTTTGTAGTACTTGTGGCTTTAACTTTCAACTTTTTAAAAAGACTCTACACAACAACAGTCACATGAAAGAGTCACAAGGTCCTTGCAATATACAGTATATCAATACTGTCTCCTTCTTTTCTCAGGTTAGATTCCAAGAACAGAAAAGTGAAGGTCTGTAACCCTTAACTGTGACTGATTAGAGACAAACCTTTAATTATGACTTTAAAAACATGTGAGTGCTGACTTATAGATAATTTAATAGTATCAATTAAAATTAAAATCCATATTTTTCCTCAATTTCTGTTCATCTGCTCTGATGTTAATCAATTTAATTAGACAGTGGCCAACCTTTAGAGCTGCAGGCTTCACAGTCTGACAATTAAAAAAAAAGTATTTTAAGATGTGTAATGCATACATTTTTTTCCGTACATTCACCTTTAGAACCTGCTAAATCCCTTTCACAGTCACAGGGTTGCTGGAGCCTATCCCAGCAACTGTTGGGTGAAGGCTGGGTACACCCTGTCACAGCGTGGCGTACTTTTTCTCAATTGCAAAAATAAAAATACCAGTATTTGCACCGAATAATTAGCTTGCATCAACTGTCTTCCGCCTGATGTTACAGAATATACTCTAGCTTTCCCCAACGGCTAAAATAGTTTTTTATTGTTATTGTTATTTTCATTACCATCTGTACATACTGTGTCCTTTTTCTGCTTGTTCTAAGAAATTATTGGTGTTATTGTACTTGAAAAAATACTTGGACAGTTTGAAAATATGATATATTACTGAAAGTTATCTATGTTTGAGAATCTCTTGCTATCAAACAAGTTATCACAGACAGAAAGCCTTTAGTCACATCCTTAATTATGAAACACTTTGGTGTAAAAATATATATTTTCTTCTGGATAGTTTAAGTAAATAACTGGGACTTTAACAGTTTTTTTCTCTATTTATTTAAAATATTTTCCGCTTCATTTCCTAACAGAAGTAGGGCAGTAAATGTGTAACAGTTTGATTAAAACGCATAATTAATTGCGTCCTCACCTCGTATTGAGTAATTAGACCGTTGGGCTCCACAGGCTCCTCCCACTTCAGGAAGATCATGTCATCCAGCGGGGTGAAGGTGAGCGACTCTGGTGCTATACCTCCGGGAACTGTGGGAAATTGTCAGAGCAAACATTTGTCAGAGAAATTGAAGTGCTGATCCCACCATGAGCCAGTTCTGTCAATATGACAGGATTTAACGCCACAGTGGCTCAGAACAATACACCACACGAGACTCTCCCAGCCGAAGAGAGCAAGCAGAGAATATCAGATAAAAGAGCCTGTTCATTTATGAGCTGCATAAATTATGGATCTATAACTCACATGGCAGAATATAAATATCTCAGTCGTATGAGAAATTCATACCAATAATCTGTCAATATTTTAATACATTAATGGACATAATAGCTGCTTTCAGTAAACGTGGTGATGAATAGGACCATGAACATTGAAGCATACAGATTTTGGGGGCCATAGTCGCAGTCTGTGTCCCGGCGATCTGAGTGAGCCGCTTACAGAAGCAGACAGCTCTGAGAGATTCAAGCCTGAGGCTAGAGCAAGAGCCAAACAGTCGAGCTGACTGTTTAAAACGAGTCTGGAGGACAAAACAGCTTATTAAGACTCTGTACTCACTCTTTTTCTCTCTATATACAATATTTTCATCTCTTTCCAAGCAGTAGAAGATACTTCATCTGGCTTTCTCTTGATCTTCTGCTTCTATCTGTCTGTAACTCTACAGACAATTTTTTGGGCTTTGATATTTTTATGGATTTCATTGATTTCTCCCTCAGCCACCAAGCAGACGAAGTGCTGCCCAAGGAAAAATAAAACATAAAGAGTGAGAGCCGCGGAATTTCATCCGGGGATTGCCTAAGCTTTCTCTTTAATACAATTTTCATCAGAAAAGGGGAAAAAAGAACTTCTGCAATATTAATTCAGCCTTAGTTAGATTGATCAGGTCGCCTGCTTTAATGTGAGCAGGAACGTAGAACTGTATCTACAAGATCCTGCAGCTGCTTTGGGGAGGATTTTCTAAATTTGAACAAAAATTCATTGATTTTTTTTTTTTTTTATCTACAGATATAAAGATTTTTTCTTCTACATCTGAAAGACATAAAAATACATTACCACAGTGATGAACAGGAGCTATGACCAGGACTTAACAGAAGTGTAAGGATTTGTGTTTGGCTTTTTTTACGTCAGGTTCTACCTACTATATGTTAAGACGGTTTGCAAGGCTGCCATCTTAAATATTTTCATTTTATATTTTATATTTTTATATTTTATATTTCAATATTTAGAAAAAAAACATACTATTTAAACTCCTCCTAGGGTTTTGATCTATTGCCTACAAAACCAACACATTCTCATTTCCAAGTTGTCACATATTGACGCATGGTTAAAGACCCCTCTGCGTCACTTTTTGATGCTTTAGGTGTCCCCAACTCATCGTTTTTTGACGTGCTGGCTGCTCCAATTAAATTAGGGGTCTGATCATTTTGTTGGACACAATACCACACCAGGACCAAGCCTCTGGACGGCTAATCTGGTACCCTATTCTGGTCCACATCTGGTACTGCGCCCGGAAATGGTATCGATCGGTCAGGTACCGGTACGGACCAGCACTCGGTAACAATCCACGTTTGATACCAGGTTAAGGTTAGGGTCATGATACCAGTGCTGTCCACGTCCCGGTACCGGTTTGCAGTCCGGAGGTTGGGGAGCCTTGATTTATTTAGAACTGCCAGCACAGAATGTGTTGCCTAAACCTATTGCATAATTCTGAAGATACTTGGGGAAAAATGTTTTTGAATTAGAAGTTGAGCTTCCACTGTGCCTTGCATATTTTTAACCAGAATATTGTAAAAATGTAATAAATGAGTCCTTGGCTTAAGCTGATCAAAACAATATGACATACGATATGACTAAATTAGAAATGTGGGCGTGGGTAACAAAAAACTTTGTTGCTAAGGAAATCCAAAAATGTACTTTGGCTGATTCTTCTAAAAATGATATTGACCTGTTCGTCACCTCTAAGCGACCAAAATATTTAATGGTTGCTATGGAGCTAAAACCAACAGAACGGCCATCATTTTAGAGCAAAAAAAACAAAACAAAACAAAAAAAAACAGGTTCTTCGATAAATTTGTCACGTGGAACTCTTGCTTTGCCAGTGGGGGGATGTAATAGGGGATGATGGGGGGTGGGGCGAGGGCGGTTGAAACCTGCGGGCCATACTACCCCCGCCCACAGCTGTAATTAAAGTTCTAAATCCCATAATAGTTATCATGTCCTTGGATTAAATGTTCTTTGTGATCTTTTGTTTTGCTTGTTTCAGATATCTTTTAATTGTATTCTTTGTTTTTTTTTTTTATTATTATTATTCTAAGCTTAACAATAATTAGATTTCATGATCATTAACTTTGTTATCACTTGGGTTCTTTAAAATGTCAAATTAAGATGATCTGAAGTAATAAAAAAAAACTAAACAACACAAAATAAATAGAAAGCAACATTATTCTGGATGTCATCTGGAGAATTTCTTAAATGTGAATTACACCAATTATAAAATTTAATTAACTTAATTGGGCTATTTAGAATTGTTTTTTTTTTCTTAAACAATTTCTTAGTAAGATGTGTAATGAAATAAGTAGAAAAACATTGCAAGTTTCAAGTTGTCATATTCATTGTAAACTGAATGCACTAAAACAGTGGTCCCCAACCACCGGGCCGCGGACCGGTACCGGGCCGCAGACCCATTGCCACCGGGCCGCGGAAG
>NC_050527.1:29323166-29332621 GCF_002922805.2 Oryzias melastigma
AAAAAATCCACTCCAAACAAAAGCCAGGACCTCAGAATCGTAATGGGTCAAAACCAGAGAAAAAAAACACCAAACGCAACCTGATGTATAATTCTGTGTTGATGTTTCTATTGAACATACTGTAGATGTTTAGGTTCTCTTTGGGAGTGATGAGGATGGATAAGATCAAGAATAGATTTATCAGAGGAAAATGTTAGATGTTTTAGAGATAAATTAAGGAAAACAGATTGAGATGGCGGACCAGTGATGATGTTGATGAAAGGATGCTGAGGTTGGAGATACTAGAGGAAGAGCAAAGAGGAGGTTCATGGATACACATACTGTAAGGGTGGTTAGTGTGAGCATGGAGGATGTAGAGGAGATGATTTATCGTGGTAATCCCTAAAAGGAGCAACTAAAAGGCAAAGTAGAAAATAAAATGCCTTAGAAACTAACTACATTTTACTGTAAAATAGCTTAAAAAACTATCAAAGCAGCCATACCTGCTTCAGATTATGCTTCAAATTTTTAAAGCCCATTTACACTAATATATGATGATAGCTTAATCTGGACCATTGCACTTCCTGGATTATCTTGACTGTTTAATGATGTAATCATTGTCCTTTTTTTCTTTGGGTTTTTAGCTTTGAATCAAAATTGGAATCATTTTTAGTCAATACAATAGCAAGTGCAACAAAATTAGAGCAGCTCAAGACTGGGAGGTGTAAAAATCCAGAAGACATCTGTGTGCAAAAGAAAATCACTGTGCAAAGATGCAATTTTTTTAAAGATACAATTTATAAATAAAAGAGTTTGAGCAGATGGGTAAAATCTTAAGAATACTTTTGCATAACAATGTTTGCAGAATGTCAGATTTTATGCTTCCAAAACAAGACCCAAATCATTAACCTTCCACCACCAAATGCAGCCAACATGAAGTCATAACCGCAAATAAAATGTCTTGTTTCTCCAATATGATTTTGCAAACCTTGACTGTGCTGCCACTATTGTCATGTCAAAGCTGAAGAGGCTTCCCTTTAGCAACCCTTCCATTCACGTCACACTTGTCCAGTCTTTCTCTGATTGTCCTGTCAGGAAACAGAACTCGACTGCTTGATTTTGTGCACTTTCTCCACACGACCTTGTGAACCGGCTGCAGCGTGCACTTCTGGCGGAGATTGTCTTGAATGTTTTCCACTTGTGACCAATCTTTCTCAATGCGAGAGGGTGGATTGGAAATTGTTGAAGATTGGCCCTATATCCCTACTCGGATTGACTGACAGTAACAATTGCTGCTTTCAGATCCTTGCTAATGTCTGTCATCCTTGACATTGTGTTGACACGCACTTTAATGCTGCTGACCAGCAGACTACCCAAGCCTTTTATAAAGGTGCTTCGCCATCAAAAACACATGTTCAGGTGCATCCAGTCTGCAAAACTTAAATGCTACCTACTCTATTAATTACTTTAAACTATACTTCCGTTGTTTTTGACTTTGACTTAAGATTTAATCACTCACTTTTAGTCCATTTCATCTAAGGATGTATTATCAAGATGTGAGACACGTAAAAGATGAGATAAGGAGCTCCCTCTTTGAGGCTGCACCTTGTTTTCACACGTGACTCTAAATAAACTCAGCTAACAGTAATTACCTGCTTTAATATTAACAGGGGCACCTTGCTAATAGATGTTGTCTAATTCAACCATTTTGCAACAGTCTCACCTTCAACAAGGTTATAATGTGTTACTTAACCCGCTCCACTGTTTAATAAATCATGAGATGATCCTGGCAGCGACAGTCTGCTATAATATTGAACATTAGCCGGCTGCGCCGCGTAAACAGTTGTTGCTGTTATTTAGCCGGCCCTCATTGAGACAAATGAGGTGGCTACCGTCGCAGCAGCAACTGTTTGTTTGTATGAAGGCACTGCAGACATGCAAATAGCATCAACGCAGAAACCAATAAGTCTGACTCAAACCACAGAAAAGCACATCTCTAACTGAAGACACATATATATATATATTTGTTGAGTCAAACTAATTCAGGAAGTACATGATAATATAATGGCAACTAATACAAGAAGTCAAAAGTTTTAAAATACACCCTTTTTTATTTCTGAGTTATTAAATTAAACATAGATGTTCATTTTGTACTAAGATAAGTGGTAGTCCTAAATGACACAGAAAAAAAGTGTTATATTTACTGTCAATTAAGATGGTGGTACTACAGTCATTTTCTAGCTTTAAACTTTATATTTTTAATGAAAAAATGAAAATATTTTTCCACTACTAATTTATATGTGTACTGAATCTAAAAAGACTGATTAGAATAACTAACCCAAGCTGAAGTAAGGCATGTTAATGTTTGCTCAATTTCAAGGTCATTTAATCCAGTAGCAGCTGACCTGTAAAAACAGCTTCAACAAGAAAAATGTTCATTAAAAGCAGATGTATCAGGAAATAAAGTTCAGGAGGAGCAGGTACATTTACAGAAAAAGACTTGGTTTTAAATAAATCACAGGGTGCAAAGAAATTATTTTAGCAAACAGGTTAAATGGAAAAGTGTATTTACTTAAATTTAAATACAATTCCATTATGAAGCAATTTTGAGAGCTACACAGCACTCTATGAACATGCCAGTCGTTTTTTTAACAAGTTGCAAACAAGGTTGGGTGTTATTGGGAATAGGCTAATATGGTTAGCGTGTAGCAGTGTCAGACTGTTTTTATACATGTTGCTGCTACCAAGACTGGGAGTAGTCACAGTATCATTTGTTTTGCCGTTGTATTGGTCTATTTTTTACGTGTTGCAAACAAGCTTGGAGGTTAGAGATATTGTGAATATGCTAACATGGCTAACATGTAGCATGTTACAAACGAGTTCTAGAATTACTGTGAACCCTGTGAAGTCTGACTAACATTTGGAGATTTTTCTGACTTTTTGTCTCACTTATAACAGTTTGGTGTACCTTATATCACATAACTTCAAAAATAGACCATTCATTGATGGTGTGCCATATAATCCAAAATACCCTATATTGTGGAAAATGCAGTAGTTCATCTACAATAATTTGAAAAATGTGTGTTTTGTACCACATAGGTCTACCTTTTCCAGAGGAGAACTTTAGACTGAGCTTATGGACTATTTTAGTATTGTCTTCATTTGGCTTCTTAGTACTTATCAGGGTAATTTGACAATTATTTAGTACTTTACCCTTTTGTAAGCAGGTAGAATAAACTGAAACAAAAGTAATCATTATTTTTTTTTTTAAATCATCAGTTTTTCCACATTTTTACACTTTTCTTCTGCAGAAATACCCAAAGGAACTTACTGTCCTCCTCAGTCTGGAAGGTGACCTCTCTGCCCTCTTTCTTCCCCTCCTGGTTTGCCAGAGACAGACGGACATGGATGCTGTGGTAGGGCGGCAAATCACGCAGTGTGAAGCGCGAGGCGTTGTGTTCCACCGCCAGGCATTCGCGCACGGTGGTGTTGTGGTCTCCACCTCCTCCCGCCATGGTGTAGCGGTAGCACAGGGACACTGAATACGTGTGGCACCGAGTCAGGTTGAATGCCAGATTCTCCCACTGTAGAGTCAACTGCCTGGACTGGATATCTGTGGCGGTGAGTCCTCGCAGGGGCCGCATGGGCTCTTTGAGGAAAAAGAAGGAAGGAGAGAAAGGGAACAAGTTTGCATTAGCAAAGGTCATCAGAAACAATAATGGACAAAGACAGAAACGTCGGCAAAAAAAAAAAAATGGTGCACCATGATCCCAGGGCTCCCAAAGCAGTTTTTCACCTCTCCCCCTCTTTATGCTGTCATAATGCCCGCTCACACTACAGAGGTCGGTTTGCTGACGGGAACTTGTAATATTCGCACTAATTAGGAGTGCAGACTGTGAGTAACCGTTCTTCTCCCAACAGTCCCCTTATTTCTGTCACTGAGCAAGTTGACAGTAGTTCTTTGCCCCAAGGTTTAGTCAAGTCCAAAACTGCAGAACAAGTGTCACACAAGGACACCCACTTCTGTTGGTCACTTCCTACTGCTGGGTCATGGGGATGATGGCCGCTTGTGTATTTATAGACGAAGCCAAATTTGTGTTGGTTTCCAATGAGTTAACACTGACTTTCTGTGACTCAGACTTAATGAACAACAGCTCTGTCTTTAATAACCCCCCCTTAAATGTAACGGGTCACTGAGAGATACAGAGAGCCTCTATCCACAGAGGCACAGGACAGCACGTGTTTGGGAGGATGTCTGAAGCTGAAGAGAGGCCAAGTTAAGCCAAGGACATCCTCTGCATCAATGGAGGCATTAATCAGAGGCCATTATTAACCCAATCAACTCCTTGTTGTCTAGTAATATGCTACATAATGTAGCGTAAGCCTTTATACTCATTAATAGGGCATTATGAGTAATGGGATAGGGAGGCAGGGAATGACAAAGGAGATATGAAGCATGGGGAGAAATCGAGGTAGTTTGAGGTTGCTGGCAAGGTCTTCATTCTGATGCAGCCTTATGCATTAAGATTACATATTATTCTGGAAAATAGATTTAGGAGATTCCAACAGAACACACCCCGATTTTACTGTTTGAAACTTTCTTTGCATATTTTTTCAGAAATATTACTGTTTTCATGTTGAGCTGTTTTTGTTGGCCATAGTGGAGCTTTTATTTTTTACTCTATCACTCCCAATCTACATTAAAGGACTCAGAACTCATCAGCTTTCTCTTTTCTTTTGCAGTCAGGCATAGATGGAAAATGGCCAGACTGTTGATTTGAACCTCATCCAGAGTAATGTGGCAGCCGACAAATGAGTGGACACAGTAATCGCAAAGTAGCAGGCTCCACTCCGCCCAGTAAGAGACGTTAATATAGCATTGTTCACTTTGACTGAGGATTGTCTTAATGGTGGAGATGATAGTCTGCACAGTCTGAGAGCTAAATAAAGAGAGGCATTTAACGGGAAAGTTGATGAAGCGCCACCAAAGAGGCCACAGTGTGTTCATTATGAGCTTTCTCAAAGTGGATATTTGTGCAGCCCCTTCCCCTCTGCCTTGTCTTATTTGTCTGTATTCCAAAGGCGCCCATTCATGGCTAAAGACCTAGAGCTGCATACTGATCTATACAGAGCGGCGACTAAGAGATGAGGGAATTTATTGTTTGTTTTTGTCCTTAAAGTTGCGATAAACTGACTAAATTTGCGACTAAAGAAAAAACTTACGAGTTATTGATTAAATTTGGGTTCTAAAATCCACTCAGATCCATTCAAATGTGTCAGTGAGAGACTTAATAACTGTAATGAACAACAAAACCCAATAACGATAACACAGATAACATCAGCAGCAATAAAATCATTATATTCATGAATTTGGAGCCAACTTGAATGTACATAAACATTGCAGTTCCTTAAATGATCAATAGAAGCTGTCTTAAAAAATGAGCAACCATGTTAAAAAGTTCAAGTTTACAACAAAAATAAACTGATGTAGAGCATTTAGTCAAAAACTGGTATCATGTTTAAGGCTTTTTTTCTGTTCATGGCAATTGAGTAGGAGAAGACATTTTTAAAAACAGCTTTGTTCATTTGTAGCACTGCGACAGGGTCCCTTTTTGGTGGATGGCATCAGCGCTTATGAGTTCAACAGTTATGGTATACAGACTGCACAGGGGATATGTGAAGTATTCAAGGATGGGAATTGGTGTGAAATGTGAAAGTGGTGTAAATCTGCTGAATCTTGCTCCAGGCTTTTTCTTTTACAGCTCCATTCCGATATATGAAAGACTTGGTATACTATAAATCCGTCTGTGCACAAATCGAAATTATTAATTTCTTTGTCATGTTTTGAAAGGGACACTTTCCACACTACCAAATCCGGGTCCCTGATTGGGCAAAGTTCAACTTGTATTCAGTCAGCAGATGTTCTGTAGAGCCTAAAAACAGACTTAAAAGCTTCCGTAGGGAGACGTGATCGCAATAGTTTTCAACGCTGAAGCCTGAAACGGACATAAACATGAATCTACTTAGACTTTTCATTGGAAGTGAACACTTAAAAACACGTTACCAAGCCCGGAGTTAACATGGCTTTAGACTCGATAACAACCATGGATAATAACTTTATACAGTAGTACCAGCTTTTGTCTGTGTATTTCTATGTTATTACTGCTGTAATGCATTGATATATTTATACATCACAAGAATAAACTGTCCTTCAGACTGGACCAGAAAGACTAACTTAAGTGTTAAGACATTAACTCTCAGAGTATTAAAAAAACTACACAGTAGAGACTTCAAATATGAGAAGCTCCTGTTTCAATTGGAAGTTTGATGAATGACCTCCCAAGACCAAGTATGATTCTTACGCTTCTTTTAGGTTCTATTTTAGCCCTGCCTCTATGTATCCCAGTCGTAAAAGATCAAGAGGATCACAGGGAAGAGGCTCTCCAGAAGGTCCAGTAACCCGACAGCAGGTGGAAGCACATTAACACAGTTTGGGGACCACCTGCAGTACAAACGCTGGCCCCTCCCCCGTGTTTTACTTGAAGGACTTCAAGCTGTGCTAATGCACCGTGCTGATAATCACAGCAATGGCTCATCAAGCACACCTGGATGGCCATCAGAGCCAGGCAGGAATCTTGTTCACATTCACAGCCATTAGTTTTACAGCCTTCGCACCAGGACAGTTTGACTCTGCGTGTGTGTGTTTCTGTGTACAGTCAAGCTGGCAAGCTAACTGGGAAAAAGGGAATAGTCAAGAAAAACAAGGATATGTGGATCTGTTTCGCTATTCAAATCGTTTATTGTCTTTATCGTAGTCGGACCAACAATGAGGTGGAATGTGATGGCAGAATGTGGGGTCAGCAATCCAGATGGTTTGCAGGGCGGATGAGGGGAGCTGTGGGATGCAGGTGCTGGTGAAAGTGTCTTAGAGGGTCAGAGAGGGGAAGTAAACAAGGTGGATGAGGTTCACGTCATTGGAGCTTACTGTGGGAGTGTGGAACAACACTGCCGTGTAAGAGGCTTCAGGAGTCAGTCAGATGCAGGTGCACAACAGAAAAAACAGTTTCAACCATCTGTCAAATACAGCTTTTCTGCTACCTTGGGGAAAATAAAAAAATCAAGGGACAATGACAAGCCAAATTAATTTCACCTACATCCTTCTGCACTAAACAAGTGCTGCATGTAAATGTCCTGTTCAACAGCCCCAGCAAAGCCAGCAGTATTGCTTTTCCCACACATGGCTGAACAAGCTAATACTGCAGAGGTTGAAATGTAAATACATCATTAAAGGCCGAGTTCAGAGACTTCACAACCGTGAGAGCAATTTTCATCTTTTGTGAATCGTCGACCGCTTCAGGCCTCTTAGACCGTTTCACTCGCTTCTCTAAAGCACATCGACGTTCTTTGCGTTCATTTTGTTGCTGTTACTTTTTAGGAAATTACGTGAGCCGGTTGGGGTTGGTGTGCAGAGACGGCGAAGGGAGGGCTGTGAGCTCACACAATGCCTGATGAATGAGTGGTGTCTTTGGCTGTTGGGAGAGGAGAGGAGCTTTCATATGTCATTGGAGGGGAGGTTCTGGTGGAGCAGGAGGGGGGGAATGTGTGAGGGATGGTGTGTGGCAGCGAGAGGCCGCTGGGCACAGAGAAGAGTGATGACCGTGGAAGACACGAATCCACTCACTGCCTTAAGGCAACTCCAAGCTCTCCATTTAATGTGGCTGTGACCATACAACACACTCATTGCAGAGTCAGACCGAGATAATGACTGCATCTTCTGAGTGTGTGTTTGTTTCTCGGCAATATTGTTTCTGCTCTATGTGGTTGCAAATTCACGAATTAGAATGGATGGAGCTGTCTGGTACGCTGCTTTTCTCCTCGGGTGGTTGATGTTTCAATAGTGACAAATCCTGGAGATCCACTAATTTAAGCAAAAAATGTTCTTTAAATGCTGAACATAAAATAAACTGAGATAAAACTTAAAATATTTTTTAATAAGATTGTGGTGCCTTTGCAAAGGAAAAAGTAAATTTCAATGAAAGCAATTCAAAAACAGCCCCAAATTGAAAATAAAAAACAACAAAATAAGTCACTGGGTGATGCAGACATGTTATTACAGTCTATCCCTTCCATCTGAGGAAATAGAGAGACAGTTCTTAACGTTCATGGATCTGCTATGTTCTAACTTTGAGTGTCCATCTGGACTGAGATCCTCCTTCAATGGTGTAATACAATCAAGTCATTGTGGTACAAATGGGATACTTGATATAAAAAATGACTTTTAAAGTGCAAATTACACAAACAGTAAACAACATGATATAGAGTTAGATCAACTTTGTTTTGAGACATTATTAGCATTATCCTATCAAGATTATTGTGTATTAAAAATAATGAATAATCGCATAAAGTTACAATTTACAAGTCACGACATCTCGCCACATCACGTCATTGACTAACCCCTAAAAACAGAATTTTAGCTCCAACCGTAACTCTTCAACTGTTGCAGTATTTGACATAAATTAGCTGATTCTGTCAAATCAAAATGCGAGTTTGTGCACTCTACATTTGTTTTGTATTGCATATCAGTGGAAAGCCGACATGAAGAACCATTGTTCTCCACATCAAAATCCACTTTGAGCACTTAAACAGTGGCAGAGTTATGGTATGGCAAACGTTGTATTATTTAGGTGTTACTGGTGATATCTCAGATGTTAAAAATCAATTTTTAGCCAAAATAATAATTCAAAAAACGGTGTCTTTTTCTAGGACAGTTTCTGCAGAATTGCAGGAATTCATTTAATGCATCAGAATGGAGCCTAACAGAGAGCTTGTTTCACGCTGATTGTAGTTTGTATCTAACAACTACAAGCTTTTACAAACTATATTTTTATGTCTGCAATTAATTTACCACAATTCGAATAAAGAAATACTCAGAAATGCCATTTTAAGCTTAATTTCCTTTATAAATGTCTTCCATCATGAGAAAAAATGTTACAAAAACATATTAAAAACAGAATTTTTCATTGGAGTGGGTCATTGAAGATCATTGTTGTCCATCGTAACTACAAAGGTAACGATTTTTAACTGAGAATGTCTTGCTGAAATTCTGCAAAATGTAAAGCAACAAGTAGATATTTAATAGCAAAGCAGCAAAGCAGAACCACAACAGTGTCCTGCTTTTGCTTTAGCCAATTAATCCAACCTAAGATGACATAGAAGAAGCCAGACACCAGTGAACAGAAGCCAGTATTGCTTTCCTTTGATCTGAGCTAAAACCTGCCTAAAACTGACAGCATCCAAAGTTCTTTGGTCCAAACTTCTACTTAGAAAGATAATTCACTTTGTAGGCAGACAGATTCTTTTGTGATTGTGATCTTAAAAACCCCATGGGAATACGCATGTCTTGCAGAATTATTGCAGTGGTTGAGCATTAATGAGGGAGAAAGTCGTTTAATTCTGCCGCAGATCTGGATTAATCC
>NC_050527.1:29333062-29344818 GCF_002922805.2 Oryzias melastigma
GCTAATTTTACATGCTACCGTGATTAAACGCAAAAACTGACACAGATATGGAGATTACACATAGTTTCCATGGTAGAACCCGACGCCACATGCCATCTCGACTCTTTAATCAAAACACTCTTTTGTTAAACGTGCAAATTTCTCTCCTTCATATCCAAAAAGCTCACTCAAGGCTAGCCTGCTCCAATCATCCAGTTGTTATCTTCTGAATAACCCTCAAACGGATAGAGCCATGTGAGCAGCAATTAAACTCTCGCTCTCAGTCTCCCACAGCTCCAGAGTTCAGAGAACACCAGCGATAACAAATGTGCCTTTTCTTATACGATAAGTGCATCAGTGACGGCGTCCGTGCTCGTCTATCAGCTCCTCTGATTTAATTTTCAGCAGATTATCCTGACAAGTTTGCTCTCGTAATGAAAGACTCTTAAAAGTTATGACGTGTGGCTGCTGGGCATCGGACATGAGCGGAGGAGCTTTTTATTGCAGTGACTTCATTACATGCAAAGGAGAGACGTTTATTGGTATTATAACCTGAATCGAATGGAAGAGCCGATTTCAAAAGTCCCCAAGCAGAGTTATGTTGGTGAATCGGTCCAGCTTCTCCGTGCGAACGTCATTCCTTTTTGCCACACAAACAGCTTTTTTTCAGGGTTTCTGCATCCCTGCACACTCCAATTAACCTATGCACAACATGTTTTTTTCAGTCCTTTCAGAGGAGCATCAGTGCTGTCAATCCAAAATTATATTATGCTTTTCCAAGACCAACAAGATACAAAAGAACCTGTTATCTCCCCAAACATTCACTGATTTTGAGAAAAAAACGGGCTTAAAAAAAGACAACAAAGCGTGCTGTTCTGTCTGAAGGTGGACTGTGTTTTTTGGGGGGGTCTGAAGAGCCTCACACAGTGCAGACATGCAACATAACCTTCATTTGCTTGCAAAGGAAACACCAGAGGGCATCTATGAAATAGAAAACCAACGATGAGAATGAAAGCTGCGAGGCGTGTTTCAGCGACGGCGTCATAAACATTCCTGCAAAGAACTAACTGCCTATCACACTTTGCATTTGTGCTTGGAGTAAAAATAAGTTATGTGAAAATCTCATTACATACATTTACAACTGGAGGGGCCAAATGCACAAATTATGTAAACATACAGAAAGTTTTTTTAATAAAATAAATGTATTTTTAAAAAACTGTTTGGTGAGCTTTTGCTTAGATTGTCTTGGATTGCTAAATTAATTCTAATATTTATTTCAAAATCAGATTACAAACGTTTTAAAATCACAAATTTTGACTTTTTATCATTTTTATCAGGCATAAATTTTAAGCCAGTGAGAAAATGTCAAGTTCCACCAGATAATATTCACAGTCGAAGTTCAAAGCAGCTGATTAAAAAAAAAAAACTCTGCTGACCCAGCATTCTAGCAGCATTTAAACGCATCACTCACAGATGAATCTCAGACGTGAAAAGAGTCTCACATCAGATTTGTGCGTAAATGTGGTTTTGTATGTGCATAACAAGCAATTTGTGTGTAGTTTTTAAAGATTTGTGCATGTTTTAAGCTGTTGTCATTTTAATTTCTGCATGCAGACATAGTTTTTATATTTTTTTAATTTAGTAATTTTTGAACTTATGCACAAAAGGTATTGTATGAGTTACAAATCAAGAATTAAGCACAAATCAGGGAGATACTTATCTCTCTCCATATTGAGCATTTAAACTCAGTCACAGAGACACAGAAACACAGTGGAAGCGGCTGTGTAACACAGCCCCTGGAGTGAGAGTGAATCTCAGAATGATCTTATGAACCCAGACATGTAGATGTGTAATTGCTGTTTTTGTAGAACTTTTCACAATAATTAAATCTGATTTTTCCAACATAATCTGTGTCTTCCATACATTCTAAGTAAGATATCCACAAAAACACCGCTCCATGTAGCAATCATGCTAAAAACATTCGTTGGTAGCTCCTCCCACAACCAGATGGGGTCAAGCTCAGACAGGCGAATTTGCTGCGCAGCGAAAGAGGGGCGGGCCACGCAATTCATGTTCAGTGTGAACACAGCATTACAGTAATTTTTATCGTAATACACAGCAAAAGCAGATACAACTATAAAATGTTATCGAGAGTTATCAGCTCTAATGCTACGTTGGAAACGCGGGTTCAAGCGACCACTTCCAATGAAAAGTCTATGTAAACTTGTGCATTTTGGGTTTTGCTATGCAAGTTTTTAAGTCTGTTTTGGGCTCTACGTGCAAAACACATCCTTTAAAAGTTGAACCAGTTGAACTTTCACCGATCAGGTACTAAGATTTTGTAGTGACGTATAGATATCATCCATTTTGATTCACAGAAGTGCCAACAATGAATAATTGTGGTCTGTGCCCAGCCGGAATTCTCCAAGCTTTCATATATCTGCATAGAGCTGTAAAAGAAAAAGCCTGGAGCAAACCGCACCAAACCTCCTCCAACTATAGGTGGCGGACATGTGCTAGTAAAAAGCAAAAATAGAGCAAGCCCCTCCCTGCTTGTCCAGTGTGAACACCATGGACTAAATGTGCATTGTAGAACCTGGGTTTAGCACTTTCCTGAACTTGCTTCACATATCTGGTGTGTTTGTGGCTTCATAAATACTTGTTAAGGGCAACACGATTAGAAAGGAATCTGCTTTAGTGATCATCAATGTTCAAGGGTGGATTTGAACATTTGTAGGAACCTCAAAAAACGGGTGGACACCCCTGGTCCTCGAGGGCTACTGCCCTTCTTGTTTTGCATCGAGCCCTGCTTCAGTAATTGCTGCTCACCTAGAACAGGTGTGTTCAATCAATCAGAAACTGGGCTGATTAAATCCAGCTAATCAACATCGACTGAAGCAGGGTTAGCTGGAAAACCAGCAGGGTGATAGTCATCAAGGAGCAGGGTTGGTGACCCCGGCACCCAGAGCATCAACAGGTGAAGGTGAATACATTTAGAGCTCTTTTGCACCAATAATTTCAACCTTTGTTTTTATCCTTATTGACAAAACACTAAATAATCCATTATTAAAATTGAAACTTTGAAAACAATATATACATTTTTAGCTTAAGTCTTTATTTTTCTTTCAATGCCTTTTCAAAGTTTGGAATAAACCGTATACTAAAATGCAAATTCTTAGTTTCTGTGTTTGGCTAAAGATAGGGGTCGGATTCAGACAACAGTTTGAATTCATAAACCTTCCTTTTGGCCAAACAGCTATAGATGGCCGGTGAAGGAAATTCATGTTAACATTTGTGTTCACTTGTGAAAAGACACAGAGACCTTACATCCATGCTCCAGGGCTTCACAAACCAACATTTGTGGGGAAAAAAAAGACATAAACACACAGAAACTGACCTGTGAAAAGTAAACTCTGTTAAACAACAGTTAAATTCAAACACTAGAAGGTCATAAAGCCTTTTAGAACCTCAAGGCTCACCTGCACATTTGGTTCTGCTCACAAGGGGAGGTCCAGGCGGGCCAGTTCCTCCTTCTCCGGGCCGAGTCAGCAGCACGCTGATGTGGTACTCCGTGTCTGGATCCAGGTGCCACAACTTATAGGCGACCATGTTGACTCCGTGCACTTCTGACCATGGAGACTGGCTAGCACGGTACTCAATCTCCTTCCTGATAATGGGGCCATCTCCCAGGATAGAGTTAGTGTTGAGCTGGATGATCAGGTAAGTGGAGCCGGCACGGAGCAGCTGAGGCGGTGCAATGGGGGACGGAGGTACTGTTGGAGGAAAGGAGAGCTGTTTTTCATTCGCTACTTTAAAACCTTTTTTGTCTTAATAACAGATAGGACAGAAGAGCGTATGTAAACAAAAAATGAGTATGTTAGTAACCCATATAGCAGACACATTTGGGCCAAATCTGGCCTACTTTTCGCTCACTTAGAGAACTGGCAAGTGTCGTGTGGATAGGAAGTGACCAAAAGGTCATAATGCGGATTTGATAAGGGTCATTGTCAGTGCTGTTGGGCCAGGCTTGGCCTCCAGAAGATACAGATTTGGGCCAAAGCTGGTGTAACTCCAGCAGCTAGAGTCCACATCATCGGGGATGGCAAATGAAAGGCAAAGACACAAGCAGATGTGGGCCAAACATTCTTCACTGTCTGCAAAGCCAGACTTAGACAACTCTTCAGAAAGTGCCGGATGTGAGCAGGTCAACTGTTTTTTTAAATGCCAGATTAGTCATAGCCATTAAGGCGGCATTCATGGCCTTGTATGTATCTCTGCAAAGTGGTGAGTGAAAGGAGCAGCTGTGGATGTAATGCAAAGAAAGTGACATCTCTGTAACTGAGGGATTAAGTGCCGCGCATTCTCCTCTATCCTCAAAGCCGCTCCACCACCCAAAGAAAGAGGAGACTCTGCATCACTGTCGGACAGGAATTAATTGCGGAGCCCTCCGGTCAAACGTCACTTACAAGCAGATCCAAGCCGCCGAACAATTACACGGGCAAAAGTGTGAGGGAGGGATGGGAAATGAAAAGAAACAAGGACAAAGCATGAGAAAAGATCAGAGTGAGATCTGCGGCTGTGACTAATCCCTCATTCCTGAAGAGGCGTCTCTGTCTTTTATGGCCCTCCTCGCTCTTGGCTTTCAACATTACCACAAGCTCACCTCCACTCTATAATACTCCTCTAAGCCTGCAGCAGCTCATCTTTGGGTCGACTCCATCTTTAATCAAAGGACAACTTTGGGCCAGAAGGAAGCAGCCGTGTGAGAAAACTTCCTCACTTCTTTCACACTTTGCAGATCCTGCAAATATGCTTTCTGCTGTTTGTTTATTTCACACGTTTCTGCGTCGATTGTTCCCTTCAGGTATGCACCCAAACTACACATTTTTCTCTCTCATCCTATTCAGGATTTATTTTTCATCTACATTTGTTCATTAGTTCAACATTGACAAATTGTTTAAGGGTCAGAATGTCCCGATCAGAATTTTTGAGGGGGACCTGGTTGTAGACATTAGACGGAAGGAAGTCCAGAACCGGAACATCACACACGTGGGTGGATTGCACCTTCCGGTTGAAAAATACTCTTGTTTTTGGAAGACAAAAAAAAAGAATAGTATAACCAACAACCCTAACAGTTATGTTTTTTTCTTTTTCTTTTTTTGCAATAGAAGCTTTGAACCATTAAAACCTGAGGTGTCAAAGTGACTGGCAACTGTTAATATGTCAGCTTTCGTACAACTTCTCCAAACATGGAGCCAAAACAAAATCATCAATCCGCTCTCACAATTTAACGGTCAACCAAGCTACAGAAAAAAGTAGGGGTGTTTATCTTTTCCTCTCACACGGTTCGATACGCATCTCGATACACTTTTTCACGATACAATACAGTCCAATTATTTTGCCAAAAACGCTAAAATCTAGATATTTCTTATTCTTATGGCATTTAAAGCTATAAATAATAATATATGGCATTTGATAGAGAAATGTATTCAGGTATTGACTTGGTAGAAGCCAGGTTATGATTGGACACATTTTTGTTTGCATCACATGTACATAAAAATATAAAGACATTAGAAAATAAACACAAAGAAACTGCAGTTGGCCAGAAATCAATTATTCACATCTTGATTGATTTTATATCTTTGAACTAACATAATCTTGTTCGTATCTGTAGTTTTCAAACAATACTGCAGTTGCTCGATCATTTCTATTATTTATTTTTCTATTATTTCTATTTATTTTATTGTATTTACATCAATAACAATACACCTGTTACCCCCACTGACCGATCAATTTCTCGATACATATCTAATATCTTTTAAATCCCTACAAAAAAGCAAACAAATAGGCGAACCCCAAAGCCATTTATTACAAGACATAGAAAACCTATCACAAGATCAAAACTAATCCTGGACGAGCCCCCAATTTATGTTACACCCCTGTCTGGGCTTTAAAAGGATGTAACGTAATGGTAGCCAAAAAAATGTAAATATACTGACAAATAAAAAACTTTCACAAACAAACTAAGCTTATCCTAAACACTAAAAAAAGAGTTTTGATAAAAGTGGCGACAACTCTAAAATCATGTGGAATTTCCACTTTCAGCTAATGATGTTTGACAATTTCTGTTTCCGGCTATTGATTTTCAGCCACCATCTTGTCTGCAACCAGGTCCTCTTGGAATTTTGAGGATATGCCGATACAAAATCCCAATCTGACACTTCTGTGCCACATTTAAGAACAACCAAATTTAATAAACAGATCCAGATTGTCCTCAATTTTCATAACTTAAAACTTAGAACTTCTGTAACGTAACTTGAACAGGCAAAAAAAAAGGTTCAACTATCAACTATTAAATATAGTTATGCCTTAACTAGCAAAAAGGGTATAATTAGTCATTTGAGACAGTTTAGTGACTGTACCTTTAGTATCTGCAGAACTATTGAATACTTTTGATTAAACAGGATTCATATCTCCTCTAAAATTCTTTAAAATTAATGATAACTTTATTTTAAAGTAATCATTGGTTGTTTTGTATTTTTTTTTATCACTTTTTCCCAGCGCTTGCATTTGTTGATGATCCCTTAGCAGTCATCTCTATGTCTAAGACAATAAAATATTGGGATCCATTCATGATATCCAGACATGTATAATAATATATATCAGTAATAATAAGCTTGAAATTTAAAGCGCTGATTACAGTAAAAATATAATAAATATCTGATCCCTGATCAATATCCGATTCCAAAACTATAGTTCCGATCATGTGATCAGATTGGGACATCCCTATTCAGAACAAATCTACAACAAAAGTTGGCACCATTTCTACTTGATACTGTTCATGCAATACAACGTTCTGAAGAGGATCTGTACTTTCTATATGTAACAAATCACCAAACCAGTCATTAAGCCAGGAAAAAGAGGCCTCCTTCCGTGGTGGCATTAAGAGGAACATCCTTTCTAAATGTTGGAGTCTATCAGCATTCTGCAGCTGTAGTCGGTTAACTTGAGCAGGACAGATGATCATCATATCTGCCTGCCAGTGTAGCTCTGCCAAAGATAAGTTCTGCTTTCCTGATGTTAAAAAAAGTATGACTAGAAAGTAACACGGACACAGTGACGGATTTGCTTGCAGGAGGAGGAGGGGTTGGATTTGACTACATTATACGGGAGCTTTCACTCCTGCTTTACCGGCTGCTGCAGCTTCAAACACAAACTGTATCGGTGGATTTTGTTTATGACGATGCAAAACTCAGCCTATGTTTCCATGACAACGATGGAGAGGGCATCACAAAAGAATGTAGAGTCACGTAAGTGGCTCTGCGAATTTAAAATTAGCTGCTATTGAAAATGCCAACATTTGCATCATTAAATACCCACACTTTGCTAAAACGGTGTCTGATGCACTGATTGCTAATGATTGAATTTACTAGTTGGACTAAAACACAACACTAAGTAATTTTTGTGGGGTAAAAACAAAGCAATTAAATGTGGAAATAGTGTTTCAGTGGAACTAAAACATACCAACTGACTGATCGATCAAAGCAAGCAGGTTGACGTGGGACATTTTTAGACTGTTTAAATCTCATCTTTTATGGTTTAAGGCTTAAAAAAAATCCATGAAGGACATGTGATAGAAGATGTTCACATTTCCCTTTTTCTCTTCCTCACTTAAGAGCTGCAGTCTGTTATGCCATCAGACCTTCTCTCTGCAATATCATTACTATGCTGTCAGAGGGTGTCAGGCTGTGGGGTTGTGGTGAGTAATGAGAGTGAGGTCACCATCTGTGGTTCATGATATGACAAGGGCTGCAGGAATCCAAGTCAAGTGAGGCGCTTTCTGACAGAAAGCTGAAGAGCTCAGGACTCCGGTATGTTTGACAACTTGAGCTCTCGGAGCCGGTCATGCCAGCAGGCTGTGCTCGCCCTCCAAACTGGAGCAGCGTTCTGTCTTGGATGAAAGGGTTTTTAGTTTATTCGAATAGATCAGTAAAAGGGTTTCCTGAAAATTATTAAATAATAAACATTTTATTTATACAATCATAGCTTACTGTCAAATTGGTCCTGAGGCTTTAAATATATTATAGATGAAAGAGATCAAATTAAAGACAATTTTAACAGTTTACCTTTTTTAAAATAATTTCAGTCCAAATCGTCTTTGAAGAAAATTAAGATGTTTTCTGGTGGACTTCCCTCTTAATGGACAGAGGAAAATTGTGTCTAAAGCTACGTTCACACTGCACACAGAAACGTTAATGAGCATTTCAGGCTTCCGCGCTCAAAACTCTTGTGTTTACACGTCACTACACAAGTTTTTACGACTGTTTTCGGGCTCAGGAGATCAGGTTGAACTTTGACCAATCAGGGACTCAAATTTCGTTGTGATGTATGGATGGCATCCTTTTTAATTCACGGAAGTGCCGACCGGTTGAAAATTGACCAAAAAGAAAATTAGGTGTACAACAAACTAACCATATTCACTAGCTAAAATGAAAGTACACAATACACAGAGAATTTTCCCCACTTTTACTTTGAAATAGGCCTAAAACCATAGATATTCTTTTTCTCGCTGACTAATTAGTTTTTCTTTATTTTTTAAATTAATTGTTTGGTTACATATATTTCTACTTTAGTTTGAACTGTTTACCAAAAACAAGGTTATTTTGACTTAAGAAAGAAACTCTTATCAATTATTTGAAAAAAAACAAATAATTGATATTTTTCTCTTATCTTAACCCTATGTAATCATCCGTATCATATTTGAAACACACATTTCTGAGACTCCCATCTAGCATGATCAAAACGTTCCTTAGAAACCCATTGTTTATAACTTAGTCCATGCTTTCTGCCTTGTAGTTTATCATCATTCCACTAGGGGCAGTAGAGCTGATCATTTCAAAATGGCTGCTTCCATGAAATCTCAAAAACATTTTGGTGGGAAAAAAGTTTAGTAAATTTTCAAACATTATGGTGGGAATAACTCATGTATTTTTATTCAACTTTTTAAATGGCTACTTGGTATATTGAAAGATTGTAAAATTAATTGATAATTAATTCTTTATAAAATAATTTTATCATTTTAAAATGTGTGGATACATTTAAGACAGCGGGTAAATAAGGTGCTTTTTTTTCCACAAGAGATCAATATGTTTTCATCTTAGACAAACATTATTATGAGCAAAAAGCTACCAAATGACCCAACATATCATAATTACAACTATTTAGATTTAAAGAAAATTATATTGCAAAATGTATTTCCTAAAATAAAAAATTGTGTTAAATGCAGTGGCTTTACATAGTTAACTCTTTTGTTGCCAGATTACTTCACTGAGTGTTTCACATAAACATCAAAATGTATGTATTTTTTTAAATAAAAAACAATAATAACCATGATAACTTGTAAAATAAACAGTGGAGAGCTTCGTTTAATTAGAGCATAGTTAGAAAATCAGATACGTTAAAGGTGAGGAACAAAACGTGATTAATTTCTCCAGTATTTTTACTAAATGATAAATAACAGTGTGATATTGGACATATCTGTTTACCACTTTGTTCTCACTGGGATTCAGGACATTCTTGTCTTTTTCCATGTTTTCTATAGAGCCATGTGACTAAAGTGTCAGAGATTTTTGCTTTTTTCAAAATATTTCAAACAAAAATCTCTTTCATCAATAGAAATGTGTTCTTTCAACAGTAAAACAACATGTGGTAATGCTGAAGAACACATAAAATATGACAGAATTTGAGACAAGAATATATATGTGTGTTAAAAATAAAAGAAAATTGAGAGAGGAGGTAGTAGATGCAAAATCTTCAATAGATTAAAATCCAGACAACCTGTACGGTGACTTAAAGCAAAAACTGTTATTATGTCTGCATTGTTTTTCCCACCACTGGTCCTTGGAGGGACAATGACTCTGCATGACTTTCACGGCTTCATACTTCATAAGCTCCTTCCTCTTAGACAAAGCTATAATAGGCAGTAATTGTGCAGGGAGCTTTATAAAACTCCCAATTAAAAAAGACAGAATGTCCTTTTCAGAGGTAAATAAATGCAGTTTTTACCTTTGACGACAAGTTCAGCAAAGTTGGAAACTCCTGAGCCCCTGAGGGACTGCGTGACACAGCGGTAAAGGTCTTGATGGGAACGCTGGACACTATCCAGTTGGAAAGACACCACAAAGCGCCGATGACTCAGGTGCTTGACCGATGCCATCGTTAAAATGTCCCCATTATGTCTCTGGAAGGCAGAAAAGGACGGGGTTATAGAAAGCAGGATAGGTCACGCGGTGCCCTTCTCTCTCACATGCACCGATGTCACATCATTCATCACAGGCGGCGCATGCAGAGACATACACGGGCGCACACACATGGCGGTGTTTTATGGGGTGCATTGGAAACGGCTGCTCTTAAAGGGCTACCCTGTCACCAAACTACTGGGTATTGATTATGATGGAGGATTTGTGACCCGGACGTTTGAGTTAAAGCTCCAGATATCTGGCTTTGAGAGAACTGGTGGAGGTAGGAAACAATTGGTTTCACATGTTGAGCTTTATGTTTGGTTTGGCTGCCTCATGAAAGCAAATGTCTTTCAGTATTTATCTTTAACATTTCATCATTTTGACATGTTTTACATTTGTAAACATTGTTAAATGACCAATACTATAGGAAAGTGAAATCCCCGGGACGCAAACATGGGGCAGTACATGGGACAGTTGGTACTGGACTGTAGGAGAAAAAACCTGACCACATTTTTTGGGTTTTTATTTATAATCTGATTCTGAAGAAAGCGTATTTTTGGAAACTACTGAATTTTCTCCTCCAGATCAAACTCATTCTTGACTACACCAACCACTAAACTGAAACCCTCAAGCTAGCAAAGTTAGCATGTATTTGGAAAGTTTCTTTTTGCAGAAAAGAGCAAATGAGGAAACAGGTGAAGAGCCTTGAACTTCAAAATTAAAGAAATCTGCATCTAGTAGAATAAAACCAGGAGTAAGTATGGATTTATTGTGATGATATATGATAATGTATTAGGGCCACCATAAAAATTAAAGAAACATTAGAATAAAGTCAAAAGTTTATGAGAATTAAGTCGTAAAATTATGAATTTTACAAGAATAAACGCATAGAATTGTGAATAAAAAGTCAACATTTATGAGAGTAAAGTAATTTACAAGATTAAAGTCATACATTTATGAGGGAAAAGCCTTTTTACTAAGAAAAAATACTTTAAAAACAGCCACAAAAACATGATGGTGTTAGCATGTTGCTAACATATTAAATGAACCCCATTTTTTTGAAAATGACTACAAAAGTTTAAAAACATAGCCCATAAATATGTTCACATTTTATTTTAGAATTTGAAGACTTCATTTCCTACGGAGAATATTTTGCTCAATATTTCAAAAGCTATAAAGTTTATGAATACCAAAAGTACAAGCAGTAACATCCTGCAGTAACAAGCAGTAACATCCTGCAGTAACAAGCTGAACATTTTGATAACAGGATTGCTGGATTTGCTGAAAGTGTGATTGAGTTTTTATGTGCCAAAAAACGAATGGAAAGGAACAGGAGAATCACTATGCTAAGTAATCATTCACACAATAAAGAGAAACAGGATCCCAATAGTGTGAATGCTTTAAAGTATTCACACGATAAATGCTACTTAAGTAATCCTTACTTTAAAAAGGTACTATTAATTTAGGCCTGAAAATGGCTAGGGACCGCTGCTATAGGACACAAACAGAAGCCACGGTCAGCTCTACTGCTGCTAT
>NC_050527.1:29344839-29352102 GCF_002922805.2 Oryzias melastigma
AAGCTGAACATTTTGATAACAGGATCGCTGGATTTGCTGAAAGTGTGATTGAGTTTTTATGCGCCAAAAAACGAATGGAAAGGAACAGGGGAATCACTATGCTAAGTAATCATTCACACAATAAAGAGAAACAGGATCCCAATAGTGTGAATGCTTTAAAGTATTCACACGATAAATGCTACTTAAGTAATCCTTACTTTAAAAAGGTACTATTAATTTAGGCCTGAAAATGGCTAGGGACCGCTGCTATAGGACACAAACAGAAGCCACGGTCAGCTCTACTGCTGCTATTGCATAAAATAGCTGCTGTGTGAACTGCTGGGACTCTAAGCTCATAACGTATCAATGAACACTTGAGTTATTATTATAAGGGTCAGTTGTCTGCAATTTAATTAGGGTTGTTGGACCCCGTAACTGATTAAATCTTGCAGTCTGACCATCAGTTATGCTTTATTAAAAACAAAGGGAATCTTGTTAATATAATAGTGATGGTGGAGATAATGTGTGTCATGAGTCTCTTACGCTGAGCAACATTATTCAGAACAAACATTTATTAAGGGTAATTAGGAGGAAAGGTCCATTAATCCATCTTCCATTTCCGGTTGTTCCTGTTTAGTGTCATGGAGGGAGCTGGAGTCTATCCCAGATTTTTAGCGGGAAAGCGGGTACACCTTGGACAGGTTGCCAGTCTATCACAGGGCTACACAACCGCAGAAAATAAAACACTTTCAGTCCTGGGGGACAACTTTAGAGTCCCCAACCGATGAAGCATGTTTTTGAACTGTTGGAGGAAGCAGGAGCGCTCGGAGAAAACCCACGCAGGATATAGGAAAACTCCACATTGAGAGGATCCAACTGGGATTTGAACTTTCTTACTGTGAGGCTGCAATACAAATACAGCAAAAGTGTATTCGATTAAAGCTCCAAAAGTGTTCCCGGTGGTCTTTTAATTATGATTCTGCCATTATTTAGCCAAAAAAAAAAAAAACTGTTTCCTAGGACAAAGTTTCTGTAGAGCGGTGGGAGTTCATTACAAATTCACCTCTGAGTTGAAGCCTGCTCTCATTTCCCATAATCCCTTTGTTTACATTCTCTACCGCTAATTTACAGTCCCTCATAACCCCAATCTAATATTAGCAGTTCGTCAAAAATGGTGAGCAATATCAGAACTATCCATTTTTTTAAACAACAAAACAAGAAAATAAATATCAAACAGGACATATTACATTGAAACGACAGACAAAGCTCAGGAGTTACATCTTTCTGTACCAAAAAAGTCAGTGAAAAGGCTGACAGGTTAAATAGAATTCTTCCAGTCTTCCCCTCAGTAGAAATTTTATTTTTTTCCAGTTTCTTGTTTCCAGTTCAGTAGAATCAATCTTTATGCCAAAAGTGTCACAAAACGTCATCCAGTGCTTTGGGTTTCTTATAGTTCCACAGTGACTGGCCTCACTCCAAATAAAGCTGGTTTGAGTGTTTTTTTTTGTTTGTTTTGTTTTTTTTTATTTTGAACAAAGTTTGAAAGAGCTCATTCCAATATATCAGGACAGTTCCAAAACATCCTGTATGCGCTATCGATGCTGCTGTTGTTTACATCTGTCTCAGGAAGAATTCAGACAATCGTGACAGTTTTAACTTTGATATATGCAGAGTTGTAAAGAGTACCTGAAAACCATACTTGAATAAAAGTACATAAACTTTACTGTAAAAATTAC
This sequence comes from Oryzias melastigma, assembly GCF_002922805.2. Lineage (NCBI taxonomy): Eukaryota > Metazoa > Chordata > Actinopteri > Beloniformes > Adrianichthyidae > Oryzias > Oryzias melastigma. The sequence continues at coordinate 29,346,555 of NC_050527.1, forward strand.
TCCATTACAAGTTTCAAGTCACTAATTCTAATTATTCATTCATTCATTCATCTTCTTGGCCGCTTTGTCCCTTTCGGGGTCGCGGGTAATTCTAATGAGACTTGAGTAAAAGTATTGAAATGTCTGATCTTAAAAAAAACTTAAGTATTTTACTCGTACTGAATGTAGACTTAAAGAACACCAAGAAATGTGGAAAAACTATTAACTGTTTATTTATGAGGTTTTATTTTCTAAAATTTATAGAAATGTAACACCTCAACATTTCAAAATGGGATAACAAAATAGATTGAAACAATAGAACAAAAAGAATGTCTTAGTCACATTCTAATGTTAAAAAAGGCACAAACAATTTAAAAAAAGAAAGTAGTAAGATGTAGTAAATTAAAATTCAAAGCCCACTTGGATGCGATTCATCTCTCAGTCTCAGACTGGGTTGATATTTTTTTTCCGCTTTAACAAAAGCTGCTTTTCAAAGTTCTTGGAACTTATTTTAGCAATATTTGGCCTGAAAAATCATTGGCTACAGTCAGCCATGTCGCTACACCTGGTATTAGCTAAGCTGGCTGCTAATTCACATTAAAGTGATTTAGCTCATAAATAAATGCAGTACCTTCAGCACCCTGCAGATGGCGACAATCTGCCCAACAAACCAGCCATAGTAACGTAGATAAAGATGCGGATTTTCTGATGCGCACAATCACAATATAATACAATAGAGTAAAAAGTGCAAATATTCAATCAAAAATGTAGTTGAGTAAAGAGTAAAAGTTGCTTATATTTTTGATACTCAGTACAAATAAGTAACAACGTCCATTTACTCAAGTACTTGACACCACTGGATATATGTATTCGCTGTAAAACTTTGAACAGGAAGAGTCCATGTCGAATACACACAGAGGAAGAAAGTACGTTTCTTGATCTTGTTCTCACTGTATATCTGGAATTCTAAATCCCAAATCGTCCTGCTAGGGGTTTTTAAAATGTTCTAAACATATTATGAATCCTTTTTATCAATCTTTTTCAAAATAGATAGAACTATCCAGCTGAGAAAAATACCAATAGAACATGTTAAAAAAAAAATTCTCATTTGACAAAAGATGAAAAAGAAAGTAAAAAAAATATAAATCCAGGAGATTTGAGTGAAATCTGAGAGCTTCACCTTGGTGTTGAGGGAATTTTTCACACTGTTCCACGCCGTTGAAACAAATAGCATCTGTCAAACTCACACTGTCTCAGCAAAACACATATGATCCCATGTTTCTCTGCAGGCAATTCTCTTTGTGTGAAATGGCGTACACGGATCGCTTTAGCTCAGATCTGCCAGTTTTAAAGAGAGTCGGGTCAGCAAGGAGAGTTCGACAAAAAGAGACCATCTTGATCTCTATTCGTCTGTTGAAAGTGAAGCTTGAAATCCGCATAATCCCATATTCTGTTGTTTTTACAAATATAAACACAACCCCACTGCTTAGGGTTAAGCAGAACTTGTTACCTCTGGGTTGAAGGATAAAAACCTTGTTGTATCCTCGGACCATCCTCTACACCCCCTTTGCCACCGAGCTCGTGGATTAGAGCATGGAGGCAGGGAGAATTGGAAAAAAATCAAAAACGCATGAGATTGCTCCATGTTAGCAAACCAATCTGGCTGTGACTAATTGGAGAGGAAAACACAACGATCTGTTAATCTGGCAAGCGTGTGCAGCCAAGATTGTTCTGCAGCTGTTAAAGTAAACACATAACAGGTGCATAACAACACAAAGCACTGATTTGTCCTCATGTGAGGAAAAAAGATAAAGGACCGAAAGACGCGAACGGACGAGAAGGCGGAGCAAAAAGAGATTCCAGAGGCCTGGAGATCTCATTACAGCCGGCGTCTGGATGGTTATAGCAGCTAATTACCCAAAGCATTTGTCTTCAGGGTTTTTTCGCACGGCCACAAAATGGGTGGTTGTTGAAGGAGGTGTGAACGAGGACACTTCAATTACCTAAATACCTCAACTCCTATTTAGACAATAAAATGGGTCTTTCTGGTTTGACCATAATTAGCACCCGGCTGCTCCCGGGATGTAAAATAGCGTTGAATTCACAGTGACTGCAGTGAAGCATGAGGAAAAAAGAAAACGCAGTGCAGGAAAACCATGCCCGCTTCTTTAATTGGGGGCTCCATGAAAAGACACATTTTTGAGCTATACTCCAGAGACAGAGGGGGCTATATGGATCCACTCGACCTTCACAGAACGGGCCATTGTAGATGAAAAGAAAAATCCCCAGAACAACCTCTATAATCGAAAGACATAGTACGGCAGAAAACAGTAAAGCGACTTTTTAAGAGGCTTTGCGGCCGGCCTTCACAGCATCCAGTCTCTTTGTGTCTACACGCATCATTCAGCGATGACTTATGATTCCAAAACAGAGAAAACCATGTCTTACCAACTGTTTAGAGGTGTGTTCCCTTTCGTAAACTATTCGGTGGAATTTCGTCTTCAGCTTAACCTAATGATTCGCTTCACTGAGCGTGCCTGTGAAGCTACACTTCTGCCCCCTGAGCCGGCAGCTGTGTTTGAAGTGGCAATTACAATTTCTAGCAGGAAAGTCAATCAAAGGAATACAAAGAGGGAGAAAAAATCTGCTAAAAACAAACACAAAGAGATGCAAAAATAACCCCAGAGCGACCCAAAAACAACAGGCAGAAGATGCATACTGACTAAGAGGTTAGTTGCTGAGTGCGTTACGGCTTCAGTCTGTTCCCTGTCTTTGTAGACGGAGTGTGGGCTTTGTGCTCAAATGTCCTTTGAGCCAAATCGATTCTTTTGGATCAAGCAGTTCTGGTGAGTTCCTGCTGGTGCTTTTCAGAACTTGGGGATTCCCCCCAGGAGTACACACCTGCTGGGGCTCTTTTCTGCTTGTAATTCTAACACAGATTTAACATAGGTCGAATCCGAATTCTTCCTCTACCCCTCCAATTGTTGGGGTATTGGGAGGGGTAAGGGTATCCAAAATAGTTTTTCAAAGGTAACATGAAGGGACTGTTGCCTCTGTATCCCTGTGCCGCTGGGATGTTGTCCACTCTGAAGCGCAGAAGTTTACATTTAAATGTAAGTGATGACTTTTTGCTTTAGCGTGACTTTTTAAAGTTTTAAAACCAATATTGCTGTGTCTTTTCTGAGTGCTGGCATGACCAGTAAATATTGATGACGTCATCGAGGGGTAGTGTCGTTCAATTTAGAAGACTCTATTTTTTTCATAGTTCTCTGTTTGGAGGGATAAATTTAGGGGTAGGGGAAGAATCCAGATTTGACCCTACTCGTCGACAAAAAGAAAGAAGGAACTCCAAGAAGTTGTAGGGACTATAAAAAGAATTAGGGAAAAACAAAAAAGCCTTTTTTCAATCAGAATGATTGATCTGTTTGAGGCCAGTTCACTTGATTGTAAAGTGACGGTGGGTTTCTGCACTGGCTGCATTTGCATTGATTATGAAATTGGGCAAATTGGATTTGCAATGATAAATTTGCCAAAGGAAACACGACAATTTCGAAAGAACACAGAAGTTTTTTGTGGTTGGTGGAGGTGGTTTTTATCAAAATTGACGTATTCCATAATGGAAACACTTTTTTTGAATCAAATGACTCCTTTGACCGACAACCGGATACCACGCTTAACTGTGCAATGCCCAAGGCGCCACAAGAGGTCCCACAGCATCACACAGCTCATCAAAAGTTGAGTCATGCAGAATTGTTGGATCCACATCTCCTCTGTAAAATCACCAACCACAATTTCCCAAAACCTCTTCATCTGTAGCCCCTCCCATATTGCTGGACTGAATAAAACTCCGACGTCTCCTTTGATAGATGATGATGAGTGCTGGTGCCGTGACAGAAATTTAAAATGATCTGCTGTAAATAAAAATTTTATCATGTGAGTTGGTTTGAGTTTATTCGCATAATTACCAATCGGAACATCTTATTGCAAATTTGTGTTTTTTTAACATTTATAGAATTTGTATAAAGTTTAGCGCATATGTGTAAAGCATCTTCGGACAAACATCTGTCACACGGCCACCCCCATACCCCTGACCTACTGACCTCCAGCAGGAACTTCTCAGCCTCTGAGGCTTTTCCAGCAGCAACACACTGGAAAGTAGCATTTTGACCAGCGTTGATCTCTTCATCCCCAAGCCGCGAGAAATGTGGCGCCTTATCTGTAAAGACAAAGACAACAACAAAGGGATGCATTATAAAAAGAAACATGAAGAATGTCACCCAGCTTTTACATGTGATTCAACCTTTTTATTTTTTTTTATTATTTAGGGAGTATATCTCAAAGATTCTTGATTGAACATTTAGCTAAATGTCAGCTCTTTGTGTGATATAAATATGAATCTGCTGGTACAAATATTTTAGGTTTTATTGCTAAGATAAGTTAATAAAAACATATTTTTAAAAATCCAAATAACATGGGTAGAAATCAAGAGTAGGAAGAGGAAACTGACAGTGAAAATAGGGACTGATGACAGACGTTCATGAAGTCAACACCAACCGTGACTTCTGCCCTCCTGTATTTTATTTTTTTGTGTTTTATGTTGTCGTTTTTAAGGTTAAAGGTCTCGTGCAGTGGCATTTTTTTTTTTTAATTTAGAAAGTCAATGGAACTTGGAAAACGAATCTGATAAAAATATTCACTTAAAATGATCCAGCGCGGTTTTATTGATCATTTTATGGTCATGCACAGCTTCAGATTTGGGCGATAGGTGGTGATGGGCGGGGGCTGCGCGTGACCTCACTTCAGGGATCCCAGAGTGTAAACAACAATGGTGGACGGTTTGAGAAGCGACGTAGACCACGATTTAGCGGATATTTCTTTGGATGAAGGTGATGAGCCTTCATCAAACATGGGAATTTTAACGACACAGGGTTCGGAGGGTGAACAGCCCTACCAGTTTGAACCGGAGGTTTCCTCATCTGAGGATACAGGGGCTTCGGATGACGATGGTGAAAGCTCATACAGTGATGGCGGGGAGAAGATGATCAAACTTGACTATTTAGAGGAAGTAAAAGTCTAACAAGGTTTCCGTAGGTGAACCTGCGGAAGGATCATTACCGGAAAAGGAAAGGCGCCGCCGCTGCCGCGGAGCGTCCTTTGTCGTCCTCCTCCAGGGCCGAGGCGGTAAATTAATTGTTGTGTTTGTTTGTTTGTTTTTTTAAGTACACCAATTATATATCGGACCACAAAAATCGGTGACCCAAAAATCGAGGTTTGGAGCACAATTTGATGAAGAGGAATTGTTGCTTCCCCTTTTTATACCTCTTTTTTTTAACTTTTCATTGCAAACATCTCATTTCCGTCTATTTTATTAAGTTCAAAAACTAACAATAAAGGCTTTCATGAATCTGCCTTTTTTACCTGATGCATCTGAGTATTAAGTTTTTTACTAGTCCTCAAATTCAGATTGTATTTTATTTTTAAACCTGCTAGAGCACAGAAGAAACTGTAGAGAAACAATACACACACACACACACATATATATATATATATATATATATATATATATACA
>NC_050527.1:29352131-29365350 GCF_002922805.2 Oryzias melastigma
CAAATCGTATAAATTCACTAAAATGAGACAAGCACTGGATATCTATTGAGTAACCCCAACATGTTTACATACAAATGCAATTTCTTTATTGCAAAGGACAAAAACAGACATGTGTGAACAGGATCAATGTGCGGTAAATTGCAAAAACCCTTTGAGAAGAAGCAACATCAATCAAGAGATTAACACAAACTTTAAGTTTTCTAAAGAAAAACTCACTAAGTGAGCGTCGTCTGTCCTCAATATTACTAATTATGTTGTAGCATTCTGTGCGGAGCTGCCAATGAGTCAGTGTGTGGGAGTGAACCTCTCACCCAACTCCAACAATAGAGAAGAGAAAAGCAAACCCCTGCAGAGCCAAATCACTGGGTAAATGCCAGCAGCGTTGCCAGTCATCTCTGAGAAACCGGGTAGGACAAGTTGACGTGTCACTCCATAAGACTGACAGACTGAGATGGCAAAGCAGCTGAAAAGCTGGTACATCAGGGAGAACTAATGTTTGGGGTCACTTGTGTCTTGCTTGGTTTTGCACAACACCCAGTTGCGATTTTGTCAATTTCTGGAGTGTGTTTGTGTGAGTAAGTAAAAGGGGAGGCTTTGCATTGGTACCCACATGTGGCCACGTTTCCTTTGACTGACTTTCCCGCCTCAGGATAATTCATTATTCATGTTTGAGAGCCAAACATACAGTAAACAAACACTAAAATGGATGCATGTGGAAATAACACACCCTACAGTTGTCTGGAGCTGCACTGTTGTACGGCTAAATGTGTCAGATCTTATCCTCAGGACTCTTTAGCGTGATAAATATTTCATTGAACTGCAACACTGGTTTCAGAGTCAAAGCCTGCGACTCAGGAGAATACAATGGAAATGTCAACTACGCTTTAACAGGAATTGGTAATGAGGGAAAGAAAATGTTTAAGTTGGTTCTATTTTTAACTGTGTGACACTTTCCCTCGGCTTTCTTGGTTTTTTTGGTGCCGAATGATGCAGACTGGCCTGGTGCCACATCAGAAGGCGTGCTCAGGTCTTGATGAGAGCCTTAATTATTTAATGGCTTCAGTGGGAGCAGTCAGGAGAAGCCATCTGCTGTGTCTCGGAGTAACGGGGTGGCCTTCTGGGAGCTGTGTGTACAATATAAGTGCAACCCAATCTCCTAGTCGTCGTTCATTTGATTAAATCACAGGAGGTATCCTCTGCGGCGTGTCTGTGATCACCACACGTCTCTTGGGACAGAGAGGGGACAAATTAATATTACTAAGAATAAAATAAAGCATATGAGAGGAAAATTCCTTCAAGGTGGCTTCAGCTGACAGCGGAGTGGGCCGTACGGGGTAAACACAGTCACCTGAGACCTTGTGTTCAGTAGTGCCCTGCAATGTTAGCGTGCCACTGACAGCGGCTTTGCTGGGGTATTAAGCTCAGGGGTCTTGGTGACAGTGTTTTACACCAGACACTTCAGGGCTACAACACGGTGAACTGCTGCACTTCTTTTTTTCTGACCTGCCTCCAAATGTCCTGTGCTAAAGAGAGCCATTTGGGGGAGGAAAAAAACAAATCCACCCTGCAGGGAGGGCAATTTCACCTAGCTTTAAAACACACCACTTACCAGGAGAAGTCCTCAGAAAAAAACAGTGGCATTTGTCTCAAAACTGGACGGATTTTCACAAAATATGAAATTTAGGAAGCTTTTGGAGATGGCACTAAAAGTTTACAGCCATTTAGAGACTTAAACTCTACGATAGAGCTAAAGCAGGGGTTCATTATTGTAGAAAATGTAGCATACTGTGTCATTTCGGAGCCGGTTTTCCTACACCCAATATCTGCCAATCATCGTATTTTGTAAAACATTTGAGTTTTTTTACGTGGCGTGCAGTCAAATATTATTTTGTATTTTTTTCATCGTCAGAGGCGTCCAGTTTCAATGTTTGATTTGGGTGACCCAGTGCGTCCAAAGTAGAAATATTTGAACTTTGGGAAAGAAGACACATCGTTCCAACCAATCAGAGACTCAGCTTTGGCCTGTGACCTGTTGATGATGTGATCAGAGTCCAAAACCAGCATGGAGGACATCTGATTGTTCTCTGTATTAACTCTATGATAATTTTAATATTTGTATTGAGAAAGTAACAATAGATACTAGCATTTTTTTTCTTCCTCGGATTAATGTGGGACAAAAAGTCCTCAAACACAAAAGCCTCGTCTCCACTAAGCGGGTCGGTACAGTCCGGTCTGGAGAGGAGTACGGTACGGTCCAGTTAATTTGTTTCCATTCAGTTAAGCCTCACTCCCACTGAGTTTGTTTTCATAGTGCATGTGTGGTGTTGACCGCTAGCGTGTCATTGCGTTATTGTCGTACGACGACTAGAAAAGCAACAATGGAGGTCATCCAGCAGCTCATCTTTTTGTTGCTTTACTTTTTGTAAATCATGCTTTACAGGAATTTATTGTTGTTAGAAAGAAGAATACTGCCACAAAGAGGAAAACTGAAACGCTAGCTTAGTGCTATATTAGTGCTTTCGAAAGTCTTCATCACTTTCTGCCAATCAGTGGGTAGCAAAAGGGGCTCCGCCCCAACCGTCCTGTTCTATTTTTCTGTGGACCAAACAATGGACGAGGGAACTGTTTAATTGGTCCATTTTACATTGGAACTGCTCAAAATACTGTAGGAACCGATCGGTGGAAATGAGGCTAAAGAGACAGAAGTATCGATAAAAGCGCCTGTGATTCACACGCAGGCTAGAAACTTTGGACAGTGGCTCCCCCCTTATGCATCTGGAGCATCAAATGAAAACATTTTTGTCCAGCAGAGGATTTGACCCATCAAAAGAAAGGCTACAGACGCAAACTTGATGTGGGAATTGTGCAGCATAGAGGATCAACCACTGTTGAGAATACAAAGAAGCACCTAGTGTTTATTTTTATACATATTAGTTCCCAAATTAGCATATGAGCATATAAGCTAGTGTCCTGACTGCTGGCACCACCTTGTTTACCAAGGACACACAAGAGAGGGTTTTTAAAGTAACAGGAAATTTCTAAATTAAGGTAAACATACATCTTGGTTCCCCAAAAAGAAATCCCATAATGATTAACTATGTAAACCAGACTCTTCTGATGGTCACGATTTCAATTGTCAATTCACACAAATCTGACTCCTCCCAGTCAACCGTTTTTTGTTGGCAGGTGATCAGGTGATCACCAATGAGAACTGTTATAAAACAAATGCACCCTTGCTTCTTTTTCACATACTGAGTAACAAACAGGGTCAAGTATGCAAAAGTTTGAAAGTTTTCAAAGATGACCTCAAAGAAAAGCACAACACCTCTGGGAAAATGATCCTTCAACAAACAAAGCATGAACTGTAATCTAAGACACGATGTTTGTGGGAAACATCCAAACCAAAGAGAGCATCTACATAAATACCTCGTACCAGTTGTTAAGCACAGCGGTTTGAAGGTCAAACAGTTTGGTCGTGTTTTACATTAATGACTTGAAAATCTTAGGATCAGCGAGAGGGCCGAAAAATTATACAGTATCATAACTCTAAAGACAACATTAAAGTTACATATGAAAGTAGAAAAACAAGTGGAAAACTGGATAATGGAATGACCCAAGTACATCGAAAAAGTCATAATGTTAACTTTAACCTGATTAAAATGCCTCAAAAAAATCTGATATAATTTATTAAAGTCGATTTTTATAAATGTGATTCAACATTATGATGGGGGCAGAACTGTTTCATTTTCATGCATTCTCTTTCTGTACTTTTGCTTTTCTCAAACAATAGCACAGAGTAACATTGTTCAGTAGTGAATAGTTAACATTTTTTCTAAATTTCAATCAATTTTTTTTATCCAAAGAAAAAAAAGGCAAAATTATTGATGCTTACAACAATTAAAATGGAAGAAAAAAAGTGAATCTGATGTAAGTTAAAGCAATTTTATACCTTCCGATCAGTATAGTTTTCATTTATTTAGTGTATTTGAAAGCTAGAATCCAGTCAAACTTGGCACTTACAGCAGGGGTAGTTGAGGACCATGATGTCATCTACAGCGATGTAACCTTGACGCTCCCTGGAAACAGTGGCCTCGATCAGCACCTGCAAAAGTGAGCACAAACACACTATGAACAGATGTGACTGAGCGGCTAATGCACACACTTGCGTTGACCTCGTGCGCAGACGACCGCCATGTTAAGAGCAACTTTCTAAAGAGCGCCGAGTGCCCTGCAAAGTCTATAGCTGTGCTTTCCCTTCGGTGACAGATGGATTAATTGCTAATCAGCCCATTACACATCTGCCGACCCAAAACAAAAGCCCAGACAACAAGAGAAATAAGAGAAACACAGATATATCAACAACTGAGATGGATATCTTTTGTTTCGGTCCGCAGGGCCATGGGAAATAACTGCTTTATCACCGGCTGCACAATGTGTTGCCTGTGTCGAGAGCCACATCGTAGATTCAGGGCACGGGCTCCCATGCAGCCATAACAGCAGATACTGCAGCTTTCACAAGGCCATGAGACTTGGGAGGACCAACCTTCACTCCGTCCTATAGAACAATAAGCTGGATGAGGGGTGGGCTCTCATGAAGCCTAATCAATATCAAATCATCATTCCAGTAATAATGGGAGAGTTACGAGACGCAGGGGGGATGTTTGTTTTCGCAGCACCAAGGACGGACCTCCCGCCCAAGTTTGATCAAAGGCCACTTTGAGTTATTGTTCTTCATAATCCCAGGACATATTGATTACAACATGTTTCCAATCACAGTGTCTTGACTTGTACAAAAGGCCAAAAACAAATCTATAAATACACCCAAATTTTCTCATATCCTTTGCACGGCCACACGTCTGTCTTTGAAAAGAACAAAGTCAACAAAAGGTTGGATATCCTATTGATTTTTCTATATTGCACGGATAAATATCTGACTTTTTGATGAGTTTGGGCTCAGATCTAGCCTGTCAAATACGACTGTTTATGTAATTAAATCCTCTTCTGTGTGGAGTTGGGATTTTAACTGTTTTCAAAATATACACAGATGCAAAGTGTGAACACCAATACTGAAAATAGACTGAAAAACTACAGATTTTTTCATGATGATTTATTTTCAATCAGCCAAAATCATTGAAATTCCTATTAGAGTTCTCAAAAATATTTTATATACGACAGAAAATGTATGCAGAAAAAATGTAAAGAAAGAATGGATTCATATAAATACACATAATGACTGTTTATTTTTATCAATTTACAATTTACAATATTTACAATATGTAAATCGAGCGAACAAAAAAGCAAGATGGAGCAAGATTTGCATTGCTTTGACCTTTCACACCAAGTTTCTTTCAACTGTGAGTACATGCACTAGATAGGGTAAATGTTCCATAACATATATTCTCCACATTCTTGAACGCCCCACACTTACTCAGTCTGGGATTTTAGGGTTTAATCAGGCATTTGAACAACTAATTCTACCAAGTCAACGCATTCTCACTCCCAATTTGTCATACATGGATGTATGGTTCGGGTTCCCTCCATGTCACTTTTGGACGTTTTGGGTGTCCTTAACTTGACATGTTGGCTGTTCCCATTAAATCAGGGATCCCAAACTTCTGGGCTGTGTACCGGTACCAGTCCAAGGGCCACTTGATTCCGGGCAGACAGGGAACAAATGCATTCACTAATCATGGAATCCCAACCCTCAGGACGCGGACCGATACTGATACCGGTACCCTAACCTGGTACTGGTTCTGCATCCAATAGCCCATCCAGTACCACGTCCCAAGGGTTAGGGACCCCTGACTTAATGGGATCAGCCAGCACTTCAAAAAACAACAAGTTGGGGACATCCAAAAACATCAAAAAGTGACGAGGAGGGGACCCAAACCATACAGTCATATGTGACGAGTTGAGAGTGAGAATGTGTGGACCAGATGCTGATGATCATCACTGTCACACGGAGATTGAAATCCAGCCATGAAGTGAAACAGAAACATCTGTGTAGGAAGCTTCAAATTCAGTGAGAATGGAACAGCCGGGCTCTACTATAAAGATAAAGCAATAAAAGACAATTTCATGTCATGTTAGGTCTAAACACTTCAAGACACAAGGGAGTTTCACTGCATCAGTAAAGAAAATCCTAAAGACTTCAAAGCAGGTTCAAGATGTTCAAGCTCTTATAAAGAAGCACAAAGAAATGTTGAGGATCGTACATGCAGTGTTTGCCCAAGTTATCCAGCACCTGAAAGACACTTCAAGGTATCAGCTCAAAATTGGCAGAAACCAGTCAGATCCAGGTGCACCTATCTACTGTCCTGAGAAGTCTAGCCAGAAGTTTCTTCTTGGAAAGTTGCAGCCAAAAAGCCATACCTCCAACATGGAAACCAGGCCAAATGATTCAAGTATGCAGGAACACACTGGAACTGGAGTGCAGAGATATTTGGCTGTTGTGAATAATGTCTGCATGAAATTTCAACAACTTTTCTTCAGTCCAAGTTTGAAATTTTCAACAGATTGGACAACCCTCAAACCGACAGAACCAGGAATAAAGAGGCACTATTTTATCACGGTGAAGCCTAAATGCTGGAAAGCAGACAAACAGACAGGTGGCAGGCAAAAACATAGTCAGGGATAGAAGCGGATCCAAACTCCAGGCATTCAGAAGAGCAGAATACAGAGGAAAAATCTAAAAGTCTGATCCACAGGGACAGTCCGGGTCTAAAGACTAAAATCCACAGAGGAAACAGGTAGGGCATCTTGAGCTTGGTCCAAGGCAGAAACAGGGTTGGTATTGGAGACTTGACTGAATGAGGCTTAAGGGCATTAATGAAGGCTGGAATTTTAAGAGAATCTGCTACATACTGCAAAAGGAAAAAGTTTCACATGACTTCATTTCAAAATAAAAGTCACTCTGTGTAATATGTGATCATCTCACATATCACAAATGTAGGAGTAGGCAGTGTAATGTCAGCAGATGAAAAAAAGAAATAAATAAAGGAAAAATGTGTTTTATAGTTGTTGGAGCTCATTAGCCAACATTTTTTTTTTAATTATTTAGAACTAACAAAGTGACAGTTGCTGTATTCTTTGGACCAAAATTTACACTTAAAAACACTTACAAACCTTGAATTTGAATTGATTTTCTAAAGTGGAGAACCCTCCAAAATCTAGCAGAATTCTTTTGCAAGAGTTTGATTTAAAGCCGCATTACTTGATGGATTGTTGGAGCACTATTGGCTTGTTTCATACAAGTGTCTTGAGTTGTCAGAGTTTTTGTGAAGAGCAGGAGGAGTCACCTGACACCTTGATGGCCCAACACAATGGAAACGCTCACTTGAGTCCAGTCAGGAGGCATAAGTGTACTGTAGTCTGTAGCCCATGAGGAGAGGCATCTCCTCTGCTTCCTGTAAGTGTTTGTCCATGGGTTGAACAAATTTGTATTTGTCTTTAAGCAGAGAGTATCAACGGAGGAGTAAAAAAGAGACACGTTTGGTTCTGGAGTCTCAGATTACAGACCTTTGAACAAAATGTTTAATCAGTACTTTTGGCGAACTGTGTGCCACATTTTAGCCATTTACAATAAGTGGGACAAATACTATGAAACTTCCTGCACTTTGTGGAAAAAAACAACTTCATGGACCTGCGAAGCACCCTGAATCAAGGATCATTATTAAACGTGAGGGGTTCGGGATCATCTCAGAAACGGGGGATAAAGAAAAACAACAACAACAAGCTCAGGGCGAAACAAGACAAAGGAGAGGTGAAAGTGGAATGAAGATGGCACAGCTGGGTCTCTAGCAGTTTGACAGAACCCCAGTTGTTCACCACGAGGCCGATTTCTATTTTGTTCTCAGTGGCAGATTCAAGCTTGAGCTCGAGGATGGTTTGCTTTTGAGGTAACAAAAACACACACAAACACTTCCTATTTCCTCCCATTTCCATCCCTCACTTCTGGCAGGTTGTCTATTCACTGAAGAAAGAGCCTCTGCTTTCACACCAAATTTTTTCACAGCAATGATTAAAGCAGCATTGACCTGAATTAACCGTGTAAACACAAACTGTAAAGCCATTAGTCTTACATTAAAATTAGCCAGAAACACTGATTGGGTTTAATGACACAGGCCTACAAGCAAAAGGAGGAAAAAAACCTCCCGAGCTAAAGCACTGGAGATATTGATTGCTGGTTAATCCCTTGTCTTCTCAGCCATTAGGACGGGAGGTTATTAAGGAAGAGAAATTCCGAGCATTTGTTTCAATAAAAACCTTCCAATATTTTAATTGAAAGCCACTTCCCCAATGAGACTTTGTGTATGCCTGTGCTTTATTCTAAAGAGTTGTTACCTTATTTTCACAAGATGTAAAACGGCAATCGCTATCCATTCCAGATGGAAAAAAAGGCATATCATGCAGTGATTTACAGCACATATAAAATGCAAATTGGTAGAACATATTACATTAGCCTGAAATATTGGTTCTTAGTAGAAGACAACCAGGAGAGGATTTCTTTGTTCCTGCAAAACCACATTTCTGCAGCACAGGACTGTCACTGTTTTCACTGTTCCACTTAGTCTCCGATAAGATTAAATAAAAGCTCCTTAAAAATTCAGTGACAAACATTCCCGCGCTGAAGAAAATCTGTTCAGGTGGAAATGCCAGCGGACGGCAGAGAACGCAGCATGAATATTTAGAGTCTGGATGCAATCTGCTATGCTTCATGCAAAATAAACGGACTCACACTGCCTTCATTTCTCTTCTCAGAACAAAACAATTAAAGGAAAAAAAAAGGTTTATGATGGTGCAGACAAATGTAGAGATGATAAAAGACGGATGATCCAGAAACCACTCATTGAGAGTAGGATCGTTTTTTATGTTAATGTTAGTAGCTGGGCTGCAGTCTCTATGTTTCAGGAGGATCAGAGTAATAAAATAATATATGGAGGATCACAGAGGGATATTGTAGCCCTAAGCCTTAGTCACATGAGCCTGTATGGGTTTTTTTTTTGGGTTATTCAGGCCCGTAGAAGATGATATATGTGGCCTCATCTTAAGGGGAGCGCAGGTAAGTCTTGCAATGGAATGCTTGATTGTTGTGGATCTAGTAAATGTATCGTAAAGTATTGGTAAGCTGCACACAAGGAACTCAGACTTAACATATAAACAGCACTCACAGGTTTGTTGTGTAGTATGAGGAATATTGGGGTCTTGAATAACTGAAAAGTCCATGCATGTCATAACTGTTTCACCTTTACTTATGTGTTGCACAAGCGTTTGCTACAACTTGTTGTTCGGAGCATAGCCGTAGAAAAAAAATGTGCAAAATAATTTTTGTCTCTATGGACTTACGACCTTGATATTTTGTTAGGGTCACCTCCATGTCCTGCACAGGTCTGTCCATTTTTCGCCCCAAAAACAGCCCAAATCCACCCGTGATTAAGGCTTATGAAAATTGACTTGAAGCTTAATGGTAAGTTTTAGGGCCAATTCGAATTCTTCCCTTCTCCCTTACCCTCCATTTGTATGGAATTTATAGTGCCAGTGGTTTCCGAAATATTTTATTTTAAAATCCCATCCTCCAAGCAGAGGGATACAGAACCTCGCAAGGGAAAACCGAGGACAAGAGCTTTTCTTCACATGGGTGCACTCTGAAACACACAAGTATACATTTCAATGAAATTCATGACTTTGTTTAGTATGACCTTTTTAACGTCCAAATTATGAGACACTATATTCTCATAACTCTCCGTTTGGAGGGTTAAAAGTAGGGGTAGGTAGAAGGGAAAAATTCAGATTAGTGATGGATTGAGAGGGCCATGACCATGAAGAGGATCTTGAAGGGTTTCTAACCAGAATCCTCCAAGAGGAATTCCAATAAGTAGCAATGAAGGCATGCTGAAGAGATGGGAGGGGTGTGGTCAACGACAGGAATCGCTCTGGTTATGAGGGTGTTGGCTGGGTTTATGCCAATGGGTGTAGGACAAACAGGGTCAGTGGTGATGTTGTATGCCCGCACTTAGTTTTTTTACCTTTGTTGAAAACCTAAAGCGCTTTACAGTCACATACCCATTTACACATTAACACACACATTCACACACTGGTGGTGGCTCCGCTGTCAAACACTTGCACCAACCTTCCACCAGAGGCAAGTAACACGTGGGTGGCCAAGGCGGGAATCAAATCTGTAATCTACCAGTCAGAGGTCGACCGCCTTTCTGCTGCACCACGGCCGCTCCAGAGTGGATCAGCAATGTGAACCTGATGTGAACATAAAATGGAGCGCAGCAGGAAACACCACTAGGATCTGGCACTGACGGACATAAGTCTGACTGAGCTGGAGAATGACATGAGCCAATCAGAGGGAAACAGGTAGAAGCTGAGGCATGGTTGTGAAACATGACAAGAGAGGAGAAGCTCTCGCTTTCAAGATTTGCATAAAAAATCTTAATCTTAATCTTAAAAGGCTTATTGGTTTAACACCTTGACACCGACTGATGTAATGGGATGGCAGGGATCAATAAAGTATCTTTATCTTATCTTATCTTATCGTAAATATGCATCAAACCACTTCGACTCCAAAATGACCTTAATTTAGCAGAAACTTAAAATCAAAAACACAAATTACCTTTTTATTTCCTAGCAGAAAATAAATTCAGACATCAAAGAGTTGATTAAAAACAAATATTGTTGGAAAATTAGGCTTTGAAAATGTTTTGGTTAAAAAATGCAAGGCTGTGAATGTTAATGCGCTAATGCATGTGAACAATCAAAAAGAATTAACGCGTTCATTTTTATAAACATAAATTAATCAATTGGGATTAATTGCGATTAATTTCTTTCCAGGTTTGTGATTATTTAGCTAATTTTTTTATTGATTCTCAGTCCTGAAAAAATGACAAAAACTGCAGTCTGACAACAAAATAATTATTTTTTTTAGCCTCCTCACTCCCCACTGAGTTTAATATCTACCAATATCAGTTAAATGAAATGTTTGTGTTTTATTATGAACAAATAACTCTCACTTAGATTTAATTAAATGGAATCTATATTAATAAGGGTAGATCTTGTTTTAAAGTCTTTAATTATTTTTTTTTATGAAAAAAAGCCCAAATTTCCAAGTAAAAACATGGACATTTTCCACGTACATCTGATTACTAAACTCTCAGAGGGTCGGCCCCTTAACTCCATGTAGAAACTAAGACAGCTCTGGCTTAGCGAGAAAAAATACCATGAGTTATTACTCCCTAAAAAGCCCAGTTGAGTTATTTTTTATAACTCTAAATATTGATTAATTGCTCTTGTACTGCAGCCCCTATATATTTTTTCCGTCTGCACATAATAAATCATTTGATATTTGATTTAGTGCGTTGAGCTGTCAAGAAGAATTTAAGGGACTCATCTGAGAAGAGGGGAGGAGCTGGAAGTTAAAACTGTGAGAGTAGAATCACTTCAACTGGTGGTTTTGCAAACCGAATTATGAAATATTAACCACTAAATTAATCAGACAGTAAATGAATTAGGTTAGAATGTAAAGTATCCCCCAGAGGCATTAATAAACCTGATAGGTAGGAGGGAAAAAGTAAGAATATTTTTAGTTTTACTATAAAAGAAAAAGTATTGTTAAACAGAATAAACAAAATGTTAAGAACTTTCTGACATTTGAAAGCAGATTAAGAAATAGGAGAGTGAAAGACCCAAAGGAGCGTGGGGGGAGGGGGTGTCTTCTGTTTGAGTCTGGAGCCTTGGAGGGTTAGATAACATCTTTAATATTTGATAACAGGGTTCTCCAGGTACTGCAATATGTCTACCAATAAGAAGGAGAGAGAGAAATATGCCAATGTACGCCAGACTAATGCGGCATCTTTTATCGAGACACCTCAAGGTGATCTTACACCTCCTTTCAAAATCCAAAGCTGCTTCTAAGACTTTCTCTCAGTTTTTTTCCAGTTTTTAACCTTTTTGTCATATATTCGAGAAAAAAAATGCAAGACGGAATAAAAAATGTCAACATCATGTTAAAGGAATATTTGCCTTACACCGGAGATGCAGGCTGTTGTCCAGTAAACACACAAACATCACAAGTTCTCCCTTGAATGCTACAGAGCTTCATTGCTTTGTGTTGGACTGTGAGGGCAACTATGATACACAGCTTTTCATATTTACTAGAGATCAATTTTCTGAGCATTAATGTCAAAAGAAGGTCTATCTTCATGGCATCACTGACATCCCATACCACGAAGTGAACAACACTCACCTTCTTATTGATACCTGAGCTCCCCGGCCCTTCAGTGTAATTTATTGCTCCAGTCTATTCTGTTTTTAATATTACTTTTCAAACATACATTTTTTTTTTTTTTAAATTATATTGATTTTTCTTTTGGGCTGCACGGTGGCGCAGTGGTTAGCGCTCTCGCCTCACAGCGAGAAGGCCCCGGTTCGACTCCCGGCTGGGACCTTTCTGTGTGGAGTTTGCATGTTCTCCCCGTGCATGCGTGGGTTTTCACCGGGGACTCCGGCTTCCTCCCACCGTCCAAAAACATGCTTCATAGGTTCATTGGTGACTCTAAATTGCCCCTAGGTGTGAATGTGAGAGTGAATGTGTGTGATTGAGGCCCTGCAACAGACTGGAGACCTGTCCAGGGTGTACCCCGCCTTCGCCCTTCAGTAGCCGGGTTAGGCTCCGGCACCCCCGCGACCCCGAAAGGGACAAAGCGGTCAGGAAGATGGATGGGTGGATGGATGATTTTTCTTTTATTTTCAAACCCAAAATCAAATATTTCAATAAACGCAATAAACAGGAAGTGGCAAAGTGCTCAAAAAGGAAGTGAGTAGAAGAATGTCGACATTCTTTCAGTTAAAATGTTTTTATACTTATAAGTGCAAAATATGTTAAATATTTTATTTTCCTCCCAAGTAAAATGTACAAAATAAATAATAAAAACAGAAAACAGTTATTTAGTATTCAACTTTTAAAGTGAGACAACACAAAACACTGCAACCATAACCCAAAATACTAATATAATGTGCAAAAGAAAAAGAAAAAACTTAAGAAGGCTTATGATCATCTTTGTGAATCTGTTCTGCTTTCTTGTGTCCGTAATGATCTGATCTGTTCTGGAGGAAGTTGTTCTCAGGGTTCTGCACAGGTTGGTTGTGGAGTCGGTTCTGTTTAAAATTCTTTTCTTACAGATTCCAAATTCTGCCTTACTATTATTCCTATTCC
>NC_050527.1:29365429-29377854 GCF_002922805.2 Oryzias melastigma
AAAGAACACTGTATTCTGTTGTATTTGACGGGGATTTAGTGTTCAGATAGGAGCACAGACTGTAGAAGAGTAGAATAAAAAGTCACATTCTATGAGGGTCTTGATCATGTGGCCATATTGAGAAAAACAAAACAAACAAAAAAAAACAATGGGTCTCCGTTTGGGGGTCGGGCCGAATGTGGAGGCTGGCCAAATCCGGCCCGCGGGCCATAGTTTAGGGATCCCTGGTATAAATGGTTGACGAGTTCTGGTAAGTCAAAGAAAGTTTTAACAATCTGCAACTTCTCCTGTATTAATGTGTCACAGAAACTAGTTTTATAAAGCTATAGGGGACAAGCAAACATTTTTTTTTTGGTACATAAGCTTTGTAATGTCCATTGAAGCAATTCATCAAGCGGTTGCATTTAAACCAAATTTTTTCCTCCCTGCATCTCTTGTAAGAATGCAGCATGCTGATCAAATGCAGGTAAAGAAATCACCCAGGACTGGAGGTGATGAGGCTTACATTCAGAAGTCTTCTCATGCACAGATACTTTTTTTTTCTCACAGTGGGGGATTATCGTTCACGGGGTTTGTTTTCACCGCTGAACTGCTTTGATGGTTCAGAGTTACTCCTGTTCTCTGTGACGGCGGTTCACTCCACTGATTGGTTGTGGGAGGTCTCCTCTTTAAAGCTGTTTTGCTGGAATCTTTTGAATCTAAACAACAGGTAGGCTTAAGTGGTGCGTAAAAACACTGAAAGAGCGGATGAACTGACAGGTTGTCACAACATTGCCAGTGTGTTGGAGTCTGCTGCGTACACATGGGTATGCACTCACTATGGTTGTATGGTCAAAGCACAACTTTTTATATCAATCAAAAACATAGAACCGATATTATGATGTATCCCAAAAATTAAAATAAATTGTTATTGTTCTTATTTTTAAGTTATGCATCAATTTAAATACATATATTGTATTTTGACACTGTTGGGTAAGGGTTATAAGGCAATGAATGGTATATATTTGAACTTACGTCATATATGAGGTACACCGAACTATAACTATTAAGCAAGACAACCGACTCAGAGATAAGTCTAACAGTCGGTCAGATTTTGTTACCACGTTACTAGATAATTAATTATTTTAACAACAATTTGATTCATATCATAATTTGTGGTTGCTGATACGAATCATAGTTGATATTGGTACATTTTGAAAAATCCAATTTTCTGAGTTAAAATCAGTTCAGGATATCTTTAGCCAAAACTTCAACCAGAGTGACTAATAAATACCTGGTACTGATCAGTGCTGGGGAAATTTTGTATTTCTTCAAGATAATCAAGTGTAAATTGAATACCGGTACTTGTACGAACAAACAAGAATTAATGCCAAATGTACATTTTAGTGTTATAAAACTCAGCCCAATATAATACAAAGGGAATATTATTAGAACATTCTACCATACTGTATGGTCATACCTGCCATACGCCAATCTTTAAATGGGATGGCACTTGGTCGGTTTTAGGTTATAGTAAAATAAAACCCACTATGTCTCAATCTAAAAGGTATTTCATAACTATCAATAATCGATTTATCTAACTTTGAAACGATTTTATATAACGGCAAAGATCCATTTGATTCAATTCTGCTTAAGACAGATAAATCTGGTTGGTTTGTGTGAATAGACGAGTCATTGATGAATTGTTACATCCCTAAATGTTTACAGTAACTGGTTCATGTTCAGTCATACTTGTGCTACAGTCTGATCAAAAATGACTCTGGATTGGTGTCAATGGATTTTTATCTTGTTTGACTCAAAGTTAAAACAGTCAATAGCTGTCCCAACCTCGATCCACTTTTTTTCTTCCCTGCAGTCTGCGCCCGTGCAGGCCGGCGTGCGCTATGTGAACGTGGTGAGTTGAGGAGCTGTCAGACGGAATGAGAAATATACATGTGCAAGACTTGACAAATTAACTATATACAATGAATTTGGTGGAACTGAACCACCCAAGACAAAATACTTGTTACATTGACATAGCTCTAGGGCTATCCCTGAATTCCCAGCCTAATCATCCTTAAGCACTAAAAAACTACATAGTACGGGACTATCTAGTGCCCTGGATTTTAAAAGCAATTTGGACACCATGCTCACTACTTTTTTTTTGTTTTTCTAAATGTCGGACATGACGTCAAAGATTTCCCAGAGCAAAAATCGAATCAAAACGAATATTTCAAGACATCTATTTGTTACTTCAATGTTCTGATGATGAAAATGCGGATGTTTTTTTTTTTTGTTTTAAATATTATATAAACATGTTTTTTTTTTTTTTCACAAAAGTTAATCAGCCACAATGCATTGTGGTCTGTGTTCACTAATGTAGTGAGCATCAATGCACGCTAGTTTTTCGTAAAGACTCTTGGGAAATTTCTAGTGCACTTGATTTTGGAATAATAGATCTGGACAGCACTAGAAAATGGCGAGCGCACTATATAGTGAGTAGGGAAAGAATTAGTACATAGTCTAGAACTTGTTTTTAACATGCTAGCTATGTTAGAGGTCTTCACAACGCCTGTAACCCCCAAACTTGGTTGCAACACGTAAAAAAAGGACTAATGCAGATAAAACAAACGTTACTGGGACCACACTAACTACCAACATTGCTAGAAAGAAAAAAAAACAGCCTAACAAAGCCATCTGTTAGCTGCGTTAGCATATTTACAATGACACCCAGCAAAACATTTTGACAAAGCACAGTGAAGAAATCACTTTGACATCACTTAGTACAACCAGGATTAATCCATATATACGGCGCTCTGGATATTAAGGTGCATTGTTGTTTTCAGAAAAAAAAAATATGGCTTTTAAGTTTTTCTTATTTTGCAGAGGATGTGGTAAAAGGAGTAGCTAGCTAGGCGCCAACGAGGGCTAAATTATTTTTTTAATGACATTTTTGTTTAAAATCTTTGTTTTATTTGATTTGTTTTTATTTATTCTGTGTGTCATCTAACATAATATTATATAGAGATGAATTCAAATAATGTTTTACAGATTTCCTTTATCTAAAACATGGCAGATTTAGAATTATGTATAAAATTACAAATGATGGCCCGCTAAGGATTTCACTACAATTTGTTTATTAGTAACAAAAAAATCAGCTTTCTGTTTCATGTCCTGCTTGACTGATATAATCTAAAAACACTCAGCCTGAAAGTATGAATTCTTCACATCAGCAGGAGAGCAACTAATGCTGGAGTGATTTATTTGGTTAACAGCATATTAATCCCTTTGGTTTTGGTGATTATCGGAGCGTTTTGCAGATTCCTTTTTAATTTCATTGAACACTGACATTTTCTGGCACAAACAGCATTTGCGTGCAGATAAAACAAGGCACTGAGATACAGTCAAACCATTGAACGAGCATTCTTCACTGAAATCTCCCTGACATTTTATATCAATGTCCTGCAGGCAAGGAGCCGGGTGCTCTAATATATCCTGAAATCTAATAAGGCAGGAAAACTTGCAGATTTGAAGTCTGTCGAGATTCATTTTGGTCCCGAGAAGTGATAGAAAAAAGAGCCTCCTCTCTGCTGCTGATTTAAAGGAGTCGCTTGTTTGCAGGGTAAAACAGTCACCTGGAATACAAACTGACTGCATTAGACTTGAGGCTAATCTGGTTAAACCCAAATTTTCATTAAAATCACACGAGCTGCAGATTATGCTTTAAAGCAAAAACTCAAAAGGGACTGCTCTAAAACAAACCGGCACCAGCAGATTTCCATAGTTTTCTGGTTTCTCATTAACCTCCCAGAGGATGTCTTACACCAAAGCAAACACCCACCCTTTTGTTGCCCCCCTACCCTCGCTGGGAAAGATAGCTTGCCACAAGACAAGACTCAATGTCATTCCACAATGATGAGGTTTTTGACTGCCGAGGGATTAGTGATGTAAGCCGCGGCATATGTCACTTTGTGGGGGCAGTTTGTTTTGCTCCCTTTGTACTCAGGAGCAGTGTGAGGTCAGCGGAGTTAAAGCAGCGTGCGAGGGAGCAGGATGAAAGGGAAAGCAAGCATACCGGTGAGCAGGAACAGGAAATATTCTCTACATAATCATGAGCGAGTCATTTCCAGTGAAAACACTGCATTTACGCTGATGGATTTCTGACGTTTTGCATATTTGTGGATTTCTTTGATAAATCTCTGCAGGTGCATAAGCTTGAATCTACTTAAGCTTTCCTAGAAATGAATAAATGCAGTCTGTAAAAATGTAAAAGTTAACAATTACATAAAAAAGAAAGTATAAAGGATGCACAGTTCTGTGAACCTCATTTAATTAGTTTGAGATTAATTCAAAAACAAAACAGGAAAAAGGACAAAGTAAATCTGTTAAAGGCAGCAGCTGGAATTGAGTTCCAAGCACTTAAAAATTCAATTTGTCGTATTTTTTGTAAATAATGACAAATAATAAAATATACAAGAAAGCAAAACAATGCTTTTGCTGTGACACAGGTTTGGTGAGTACAAAACAAGATGCACCTCATGTACCATCGAGCATGCCCAGACAGATCTGCAGAGGTTACTGACATCATGTCTCTCTGAGATCAGATCAACGAAAAAAAGTCTTTGTTCAGGTTAATCTTGTTGCTCTTTACGGGTGAAGTAGATAATGAGCCAAAATCTAACTGCCCCAGAAAAATGTCTAAACTGCAAGAGATTCAAAGCCTGAACAGGAATATATTTTGGGCTAAAAAAACAGGTGGGTGAGAGAGTTAGAATTTCTAGTTAATCTATTTGTCTGTAAGGGGATGTAGCAGAATGGAGCAGAGCAAGAGAACTTGTGGCCTGTAGCACCTATGGCATTTTTTTATGCTTCAGATTCACAACATATTGAGTTAAGAAATACTCAGAAATGCAATTGTAATCTTAATTATCTTTACACATGTGCTCCATCGTGACGGAAATGCTACAAGCACATATTAAAAACACCAAAACACAATTTTCATTCGAGTCAGTGCTATCCTCATGGATGAGCGCCTATTTCAAGTTTCTCCACAAGGCGTCACTATTTAAGTTTCAGTCAAATAAATGATTTTTTCTTATTAAGTGTTTTGCTTGAAACACCCACCTATTAAACTCTCCAAAATGCCCAACTATATCTGATCTTTAATCAGACTCCCAGATGATCAAATCCCCATTATTTCATTATTCCTTTCATCCATTATTCGGAGTGGACCCGCTGGAGGAGTGGGAAGTGGAGCCAAAGGTAGATCGGTATTTTTGCAATCACTTATCAATCTGACATGCCTCATTTTTAACTGTGGGAGTTGAAGAACCTGGTATTATGAAATTTGGCTAAATTAATTTGAAGTTCTTTCCCCAGCAGGAGATAAAAGATACACTTTTCACAGTTGAAGCGGTTCTGTTAAAACGGCTGCATCTTTATCACCGGCACCGCCTGCATCATTCCACCCATGCACACAATTATAAACCCAAATCTCTAACTGGCAGCCAATGCATAAATCTGACTCACTTATGAGCCGTCACTGTTTACTGACAGAAGACGGAGAAAAAAAATAGACATGCAAGACGTGGAGGAAAAACCAACCAAGTACAGAACAAGTTGATTTTACTTACAAAGCAACAAAGAGGTAAGTTAGAACATGTTATTATAGGATTTTTGATTTACCTATTCTGAAATGTAGTGTTTATTGAGTTTTTTAATGTCAGAAAGCACAGACACTTTAGAAATGCACTTTAGAGAGCACTCAACCACTTCAGCTCTCACTGTTCAGAATAAAAGGAACTCATGTTCAGTATGTCTAACAATCCTATATTGAAAATGTGCTTCGTACTGACAGTTCCTGTTAAATCGAATCCAACAGAGGGAATTTTATTATTTGTTATAAAATGAATTTAAGCAGTTTCAGTGGCAGGTAAGCTCAGCAGCTTGTTTATGAGGTCTTTGGCCTGTTCAGTTAAGTGACAAAGTAACTGAGTACATTTACATGAGGGATGCACTTAAGTGCCAATTTTGAAGCACTTTTTTTTATTTTACGATATTTCTATAAAACTCGTGCTCCGGGGGAACGTTTCTTTCTTCCTCTACTGCGCTACATTTATTTGACAGCTTTACTTACCATTCACATTTAGGATGAAGACTTTACACAGAGGCTGATGTAACAAGATTTTAGATACGAGACATCGTGAAAGATTCAACTCATGGTCTCTAACCTTATTAGTCCATGCCTGAAAGTACTTTTTCGGGGGGAGTTTGGAATGTGTTTTCCTTGTCTAAACCTTGATTCCACAACTCAATGTTTTTCTCACTCAGGAAATCCCTGCCTTCAGTTTTAGTGCTGGTCACTCTAAGGTCTTTCTAAATATTAAAGTGCAGTATTCTCTTGAAAAATGAATAGGAAAACCTTCAAACCATTTCAGAACTTTATCCTATTTCTAGGGATCTGGTTGTTTTGTCGACTGAACCTTGACACGCGTCCGATACTGGTACCCTAACCCACTGCCCTAATCCTTGTCCAGTCCACGTACAACCCAGCATCACTAACCGATCCGCATCCGCTATCAGGTCAACTAACATCTGTTACACACACTCATAGCATACAGGTGCTCTAATGACACAGCCTAGTCATTAGGGAGGTGTTCGCACTGAATGTGCGCAAATGACACGTGCAAGAGGTGTGCAGGTAATACATAAGTGCCCGAATCATGCCACGCAGACTACACGCCTATTGTCTAATTTCCTAATTCTAACAGTTACGCTGTACTCCAAAGAACGCACTAATGACATGAACAAATGCTATGGACCTCATGATTTGCGGGAAGGATTTGATGGGGGTCGAAAAATCAAAAACTAGTACGATATGATTGTGTCTCATCTTCACCTTAACGTAACACTTGCATCTTGCATAAGTGTTCGCTACCACCTGTCACTTCCAGCATAGTCGTTGAAAAAGATCTGGAAGAACGTTTTTGCTCTACAGGCTCACTGACTGATCTACAATATTGATATTTCATGCAGACCACCTACACGTCCGCTAAGGTTTGCAAATACTTTTGCGAGCAGTCAATCTGTAACCACCTCGGTAATGGAAGTTCAAGCTTCCACTTGCAATGAAAAGTCTATGTAAATGCACACAAACATGCATTTTAGGTTCCACATTTGAGACACTTGTTCAATCAACTTTTTAGGTCAGTTTTCAGGTTTTATGTACAAAATGTGTGTTGAAAGTTAAACCAGATTGAAGTTTGATCAATCAGAGACGTGGATTTTGTAGTGACACACGGATCAGGTCCTTTTAAATTCTCAGGAGAGCCAACCATTTCAAACTTGATCATAAAGAAAGAATTTATAATTGTGATTTGTGCCCAATTGGAATTATTTGACACCAAGTCTTTCATATATCGGAATACATCTGTGAAAGAAAATACCTGGAGCAAGATTCATGAGATTTGCACTGTTTTGACATTTCACATGAAGCTTCTACCAACTGTGAGTACGTGCACTAGCATCAGTTAGCCATTGTCCGATATAAACAATCTTGAACGCCCATCACATGCCTGGTGTGTACGTAGTATAACAGCAGTTGTATCTACTAAGGCTTCAGTCCATGACACATTAATTTGGGATACTGGATTTTATAGTTTAAAAGAGGATTTACAAATGTTGGTTTTCTATTCATGCTGTCAGTTTGATTAAACATCAAGCCAGTGCTTAATGAATAAACATAAAAATTGCCAAGGTCTTGAAAAATTATTATTCAGTAAAGTGGGAAGTGGAATTGCACGTTTTACTTGGCTGAGGCAACCTTGAGGGCATTTCGTGCATGTTGCTGTTTGTCTCTATTAACCTAAAATTGTTTATCTCATTGTCGGGTGTTGGTTGAAAAGCCTCCAGATGCATCTAACCCCAGGTTGTACAGTGCCAAGGACTAATATTAACAAAGTGAAGGTCACATTTTGCAAGGCCGAATTGAATTTAATTAAGTCAAGGGGATTGACAGTTCTTGATAAAATGCACACTACTCAACCTAATTGCTTTTTGACAGCTCAGCAGTGTTTGCTGGGAGACGAAATTGGATTAATAGACGGATAAACCCTCATGCTCACCTGACCGTGTTGTCTACAAACCCTCAGCACATCAGGCACCCACGGTGCATGCCATTCAGCGTCTGTCTTCTTTAAGTAGGTAATGGCATGCCGAGGAAATGAATGGAGGCGGCTAGAAACACAAGCCTGAGTGTAATATCTCTGCCAGGCATTCCCTCGTCACGTCTAGTTAGGGAGCTCAAGCGTTAACATTCACAAGGGAATGTGCTAATTAAATTGCAAATGCAAGTAATTAACAGAAGATTCACCTTGAGGCTAAAATGAAAAGTGATCACCAGAGTCTTACTGTGATACTTTTTTTTCAGCAGCTTTACAAGATGTTGGTCAATGAAGCTGCGCATCTTAGTTAGTCAATAATCCTCAAAGCCGAGATAAGTAACAATAAGAAACGCACAGCAGCTTCACCGCATGTGAGACAAAGATAAAGAAGTTTGTACCTGATATTCATTCGGCCAGAAGGTGCTGACAGCCAGCTCCACCTGATGCCACTGTTTGCCATGGGAGCCGGACATGTTCCACACCGGATTGCCAAGCGGACCGCCGTTGACGCGGACGTACGCTCGGAGGGCCCCAGGACTGTGGCCATCGCGGCTGTACAGGAAGTAGCTGAACTGGACGCAGTGAGTGTCGTTTTCACTCAGAGTCTGCAGCAACAGCTGAGCCCGGTGCCCCGCGGCATGCTGGGAGGAGTTCACCAACATGTAGGACCCTGAAAAGAGCAGGAAAAAGCCTCACCTCAGTTTCAAGTTCTGTACGAAACTTTAGGGTTGGAACACTTCAAGCAAGACTCAATTTGAAGTTTTTCCATAGCAAAATGGTTCAGTTCATAATCTTATTTCAAAATAAAATTATTGTGAAATCCAAAAAATGTGTCCAACTCAAAGTGGGTTGCCTCAAGCAAGACTTTATTGAGATGTCCAAATTATTTCATTTTTGTCACCCAATTAATTATAAAGATTATCTTAATTGTAATTGCAAGAAATTTCAAGCAATTCATTTAAAACTTCAAAACTTTTCAAGCCTTGAAAACACAGAAGTGAAACTCAATCATTTTTAAGAATTTGAAGTGGCTTCTACTTAAATGAAAACTGAAAATAAACGGTTTGTTTTACAGCCCAGCCATGTATCTTTTAATTGATCTGTGTAAAAAAAGAAAGCAAAAATGTAACTTTGAAAAAAAAATCTCAAGCTAATTTATTTACAGGCACAAAAATGGTATTAAGAAACTCTGAGAATTTCAGAAACACATAAATCTATCCCAGAAACGCCTGAAGTGGCAGCTTGTTTCAAATTAAAGAAGAAAGACTTTTGTGCTATCTGGAATGCCAGAGTTTCTTAAAGCAGCTGAAACTTTAAGAAAAACATTCCTTTTTTTGTTTTGTGAAGTTTACTGTTTGATGCTGGAAGCAATAAAAATGCACTGTTTATTAATATTGTAAATCAAGTATTTATAATACAGTGGGAGGAAAGGGACAGCTGCATGAAAACCAGTAGATGGAAGTACTTGAGAGAGAGCATCATACAGTTGCTACAGATTTAGCTGCATATCCATGATGATTATCTCCTGTTCCACCACATCCAAAAATCTATTGGGTTGAGATCTGGTGACTGTGGAGGTCATTAGAGTCCAGTGAACTCATTGTCAGGTTCTAAAAACCAGTCTGAGATGATTCCAGCTTTATGACATGGAGCCTAATCCTGCTGGAAGTAGCATCAGAAGATGGTACTCTTTGGTCATAACGAGATGAACATGGTCATCAACAATACTCAGGTAGGCTGTGATGTTGTGCCTACTAAGGGGCCCAAAAAAATATCCCCCATACACCACCACTAGCCTGACCCGTTGATACAAGGCAGGATGGATCCATGTTTTCATGTTGTTAATGCCAAATTCTGACCCTATGATCCAAGTGTAGCAGCAGGAATGGAGACTCAACAGACCAGACATTTTTTCATCTTATATTGTCCAATTTTGGTGAGTCTGTGTGAATTGTAGCCTCAGTTTCCTGTTCTTAGCTAACAGGAGTGGCACCTGGTGTGTTCTTCTGCTGCTGTAGTCCATCTACCTCAAGGTTGGACATGTGCATTCAGAGATGTTCTTCTGCAGACCTCAGTTGTAACCAGTAGTTATTTGAGTTACTGTGTCTCTGGGATCAACAAGGCATTTCCACCCACAGAAATGCCGCTCACTGGATTTTTCTTTTTCTCTGACTGTTCTCTGTAAACCCTAGAGATGGTTGAGGGGGAGAAAATCCCGGTAGATCAGCAGTTTCTGAAAAACTCAGAGCGGCCCTTCTGGCACCAACAACCATGCCATGTTCAAATTAATTTCAATCACCTTACTGCCCCTTTCTGATGCTCGGTCTGACCTGTGATGGATTGTCTTGACCATGTCTACAAGTTTAAATGAATTGATTTGCTGCCATGTGATTGACTGATATAACTTTTGCATTGATAAGCAGTGGACAGGTGTGACTAATAAAGTGGCCAGTGAGTGTAAATGGTATAAAAAGGCTTGTGAGGTGGGTGATACTGTGGAAGAATCGTGCACAAGGACATAAAAGTTAAAGATCCACCACTGCCCCTCCAAAAATGTTCCCATAATAAGGACAAAATAACCTCATTGCCCCTTAGCAAGCATCTGTCCAACCTCTGGTTAATGTGATTACCACAGAAACATTTGGACACCTTCCTGTCTGCACACATCAGAAAGTCTGTTGCACCAAAGTCTTTCTGAAATGAGCAGAGTCGAGTAAAAACACTCACAGCCTTGGCACCAGGTGTCTTGGAGACGTTTCTTCTCCACTCAGATGTAAATGGTGACTGGCCAGACAAAGGAATTCTTTTTTCGATCCCACACAGTCTGCACACTGATAGCTTCCCCGACAAAACCACTCACTCTGAACTTCTCAAAGTGGAGCTCTCTGTTACAGAAGAGCTATGCGTAAGGAGGACAGAACTTTCTCTACTGACAGCCAAACAAGACGCCATGCAGGGGCCAAATGCAAAAAACAACTCACCACTTTTCCCACACGCAAACTGGTATTTCTTTTATGACAGATTGTGTCAGATTTTGTTTCAGAACTTTCTCCATTTTCAGAAGTTTTATAAATACTATTATTCCGTCGGAGGTGCTATGATAGTTGGAGGAGTCGTGTGCCAGGACGACAGCTCTCAAGGTGTTGGATGACCTTGCTGATGCGAAGAAGAGGAGGGGTATTTAGAGATTGTTCTGATTTCTTGGCACAAGATAATAGCTGGCTGCCTTACAGCCTCAGGCTCCCAGAGTCCGTTTAAAAAGCACTCACCCATGCTCCATCTGCCCGGCCGCGGCTCGCTCCTGATCATCTCCACATAAAGCTGCATGACCTAATATCCAGGCTCTTATTTGCTGCATAAAAGTTGAGTTTGTCAGTTAACCTCCTGTGATCACGACACCCTTTTGCTAAAGCGTTTCTTTTTTTGCCTCTTATGACCATCTCTTAAAACCGATTTGTCATTAAATGTGTTTAAAAAGCTGTCTTTTTATGCATAAGTTAATGACACTTCCTCCCCCAAAAGAGCTTTCCCATCGTAAACAGTCTGCATGCATGACTGATATTCACAGTTTAAACTATTATAGTCATCATTTTTTATGTCTGGCTGTTAAAAGAGCCATCCAAACCTTCACCAATGTGATCCATCCGCTACAAAAGCAATGAAGAACTCCCAAGACAGCAGCAACAAAAGTTGGCAGGATATTGTTAGCAAAATTGAAATTCATAACCCAGTAACTCCTGCGAAAAATACAGATTGAGAAACAAACAAATATGCATGTCTGTTTGACACCTGTTAGCTCAGAAGCTAGCTGTCCACTGACTCTGATTTGGTTCATTGACTTTTACAATCTCAAAATTGGACTAGAAACAAGGCCTAGAACCTTTTTATGGACTCTGAAGGAAACCAGTCATCCATCCATCTTCAGAACCTGCCGAATCCATTTCAGGGTTACTGGAGCTAAACTGGCTACTGTTAGACAAAGGTGGGGTATACCCTGACCAGGTTACAAGGCCACATAAGCACACTTAAGGGTAATTTAATTACATATTTAACCTATGCAGCATGTTTTTGGACTGTTGAAGGAAACCCAGACATGCATGGGGAGAACATGAAACTCCACACAGAAAGGTCCAAGCCGGGATTTGACCCAGGGCCTACTCGCTGTGAGGTGAGAGAGTGGACCACTGTGCCATCATGCATTCCATACAGACAAGCTTTAGCCAAAAAGGAGAAATAAATGATGTAAGACAAGTACAAGAATGTAAAAGAATAAATGTTTACTTC
>NC_050527.1:29377963-29394719 GCF_002922805.2 Oryzias melastigma
TGCAGAACTATTTTTAAAAATACAAATTAAAGAAGACGAAATAGAGCTTCACTTAGAAATAAATATTGGTTCTTTAAGATCACAAGTTCATTTCACTTTATGGTCATTTTTTAATTTTGTTTTAGGTAAAAACAGCTTTCAGGTATTTTTTTCAGTGCAGGAATTAATATATTTGTTGCTGTTCAGTTTCTACCACAATTTATGTGTAAAAAAGGCTTTTCACATCTTTAACTTGAACGTTATAAATCTGTGTTGAATTTAATGGTGAATTCACTTGAATTCACTGTGGGTGAATAAAAATCTAATTTAGAAGTAGTTCCTGAAATATCAAAACAGTTTTTTTTATTCTTATGGTTTGCTTTATCATAATCAAACTCTGATAAATGTTTACAACAAGCCTCCATTCAGTGCATTAATAGTTTAGATCAAAATCTAGGATTTGAAACATAAACTTGAGAGAAATGTATTCAAAAAGTTTCAGCTGACTGATATTGCTAAAAATAATAGGAGAATGTGTTAACCCCTTAATGCATGAATTTATTTTCAGCTGTGAAAAACAAAATCACTTTTGTTTTTGCGTTCAAGTAGATTCTAAATTAAGGTAAATTTGATGCTGAAGTGCTTTGAGGCAAATCTGCATTATCAGGTGTCAATGAGTTAAATATTCTTGTAGATTTAGCAATTTATGTTTTTGCAAATATCTATTTACATGCTCAAAGTCCAACGGATAAAATTGGCATGGCCCACATCTTTTTTATGTCTTATTTTTGGCTGAAATAATTAAACGAGCATTTTTACATGGAAGTGTTGTTGTGTGTTTTTGTCTGTATCTTCCTGTATCTAATGTCAGTGTTTACCTTCAAAAGAGGGGGAAAAGAAAACAACAAACCAAAAGTGCTTTTAAAAATAGCTTCACTTTCTGCTCATGACAAATACAAAAAATGGCCCAAACACAAGATTGCTAATAGCCTTGTGCAATTACAGAAAGCTCAGCAATGCTGACGCCACTACACCAGCAAGTCTAATACACAGCTGTAATTTAAAAAAATGTAAAACGGGGTTCAAAAAAATAAGAATTAGTAAAACATTTTTATATTGGACTGATTTTTTTCAATAGAATATGTTGCGAAATTACAGCACTACTTTTTGCAGTTTTAAACGACCTATCCCATGCAAGATCAACTTTTTTAGCTTTTAGGTGTATTATAATGTTAATTAGGTATTTTGATCCATTAAAAAACTCTGAGGATTCCACTAAAACCCAGCTCTCTGAGCACCAGCCCTCACAATCCACAAAAGCCAGAGGGTTTTCACATTGTGACATCACAAAGTGGGGAACAGCCCCTTCCAGGAGGTCTCTGTAATGTCAGCTCCGCCCCCAGGCTAACATACACACCCACTTTCTCTGTGGAGCTAGCGGTGATCAGCAAAAAGTTTTTATTTGATAAGAACAATATACACATCCATCTTTGCAAATGTTTGAATTTGTTTGTTTTTGTGGCCCAAACGCAGACACACTGCTGAGGCCTGCTCTAGGAAAATGTCGTGACGTCGTCTTACTTCCAGGTAGGAAAAGAGCTCACAAAAATAACTCATGTCATTAAAAGAAATGAGTGCCAAAGGTGTTATATTATAATACATATGGATATAGTTTACTCTGAAAGGTTTAACAACAGCATGATATAGGCCCTTTAAACTTTAAAAGACACTTTGATATATTTCCAGATTGTATATTCAATAATAAAAGTAATATTTTTTTAAATCCAAGAATTTCTTCACTTTTATGAGCATTCTAGTCTTTAATAATGTTTTCAGCTGAAACTGGCATTGGCAGTTTAACTAAAAAATGCCAGTTTGACATAAGATACAAGTGTCCCCATAAATAATTGAATTTTAACAGATGGAGGCATGAGGGTCCCCCAAACACCTCGGCGTGTTTATTCCCAGCCATTGTTGCAGGAAAGTGGTTTTTCACGGCTGTGAGTGCGAGCAGAAAAGCCTTTCAGCTGCAGCACTTTACGCATTCTGCTCATCCGTCTTTACAGAGCCTAAAAGAAGCTCACTGCAACTGCAGGGGCCAGTTTGAAAGGAGACCAAAAGAAAAATAGCACAAGGTAAAACCATTGAATTTCCTCTAAAAAGACACTTCCAAACAAACGTGGATGGCTAATATAGGAGGACCAGAAATAAAAGGTTTTCAGGGTCAAACATTGATCAAAGATCGGAACACTATAGTGCTTTTGAGATGGGAGGGTTAATTTTAAGCCTAAGGGCGGTTAATTTAGCTCTGTCTGGAAAAGGGGGCATTGAGGACGAGCAGAAAAAAAAATTCTTGAATAGAGACAGAGGTTATGGTCTGTGATGCCACCTTGCTCACACAAAGCAATGATACCTCTTTAAGAAATCCTTGAATTTAATGGAAAAGTACTCCTCCTCGTCATTAACCTCTTGATTGTGAGTCGAACTGCCACCTTCAGTGTGTCATCAGACCCTCCTTCACATGCGAGAGGCTAAGATTACATTACTGCCATTATTCTGTCCTCCCACATGAGGTCATTTCACCTGTTTACTCAGGTTTCAGTCTGCGATATGCTGGATTTTCTTCCATAAAGCACTTAAAAACCGTGCAAAGCAGCCAAGATGACAAAAGGACAAATTGACTGAAAAAGGTGCTGGCTCGATAGCTTTTTAAGGCTTTGGATTTAATTATTGATATGCTAGAAATTAAAAGAAGTTTTTCCATTGAAACAAAACCAGGCGGCAAAACAAGTATTTTCTTTTTTAATAAAAAAATGAAAGTGAGATTAGTATAAATGACAAAAGTGAATAAATCTTCCTGCATTTGTTATCTGAATTCATTCTTGTGCTTTTACATTTTTACAAACCAATTTCACATACAAAGGCCAATATTTACACCACAGGGTCAACTTTATCTTTGTTTTTAGAAGGATAAATGTCTCCTAAGACCTTAGAGATCAAACAAAGCACATATCTATTCATTTACTCACTCACTAAAGCAAGGATTTCATATTCACTTTTTACAGAAAAGAATAATTGATCTGCATTGGACAGCTCTGTAAAATGTGATGTAAAATCTTGCAATTAGACAGACAAGAAATATATGCCAAAAAAATACAAAAATGTTGTGTTTCAGCACTGATGATATAGCAATGTCTGAAGAACTCAGTTTTGACAGTGCTTTGCAACATATATATATAAATATATCCTCTATGTAGTGGTGGGCAATATGACGATACAAATCATGTGGGTGATGTGTGTCTAACGTGCCATTTCTCTTCTATCATTTTTTTTTATTTGTTTATTTTTATTGCTAAATTTCTGTGAAGTTTCACTCACATGTTACTTGAAAATATAAAGTCAGAGAAAAGTAAGTAATTACATTTTTTGTCATTTTTTTTAATAGAATACATAAAAATGTACTTTATTGTGGTATATCATGATTTATATTGTTATTGTGATCTAAAGTAATTTATATTGTAATATACATTTTTTCCTATATCACCCAGCACTACCTCCATCATAGGAAATTTCATGTTGGTGTTAAAAACACTTAAAAAACAGATTTTCATTAGAGCGGGTAATTTTGGGTATAACCTATCTGGGATAAGAGAATGTGAAGAGATTTGTTTTGTGAAATTTGCTATGGTTCTAACACTACTTCCTGTTTCAGCTTTTATTTTGAAATACAGACATTCCATTACACCACTACCAATAGTTTTACCTGAGCAGTTAATGGCATTCATCTACCTGAGTTCTATTATAAAGCAGCTCTGTCTCTGAACTTCTCAGCCAGATTGTCTGACTGAACTACATTGACTCACCCGCTCTGATTATCTCAAGCTGGTTTTGTGATACCGAACCGGACCTGTCTACTGGATCTTCCCCTTCTGCTTCTGGCCCTTCTGGCTTGCCGTCAGCCCAGTGGATCTGCCTTCCAGTTTGGATTCTGGCTCCTAGATCTCTGGATTTGGATTTGACCCATGTCCACCCCTCTTTGCGACACTATTTCCCCTTACACCAGCGGCTTGTGCAGATTTTCCCCCCATTCTCCTCCACAGTGAGCTCATCCTCCACTGCGTACCTTCCTCCCTGAACTTCTCTGTTACCTTCCTGCTTCTCCTGTCTTCCAAGAGCACCCTGTTGAGAATTTCCTGCCACCTGAGGCCCATCCACACTTCCTGCACCAAGTTCTTCAGTACTTTATTTGGAGTGAAGTATTTTTAGTAGCATCTCAGTATTTATTTGATGAGCTTTGGCTCACCCCTTCTAGTTCTTGTCAAACAGGAAGTAGAATTCATCTTCTCTCCTTTATGGGTCGCCAAAGTAATTAATCCACCTCTACTTAATTCTCTTCCATGCATCTTTATTGCTCCCACCAACCATTCTTATGTCTTCCACTACATCCAAGAATCTCCACGTTGGTCTTTCTCTGCTAGTTCCAACCTCAGGATCCTTTTTACCAACTTCATCACTAACCAAGTACAGTATATAGACATTTTTCTTACATATTTATATATATTTTTATCCTCTGATCTCTCAGCTGTGGACTCCGAGTCGTTGAAACTGACATAATTTGTCCACTTTTCTCAACTTATTACAGGCTATTTCAACATAAATGTATTTAAATTGCATTTCAAGATAAGTATACATGAGCTGGACTTCACCAAACTGAAAATGGACTAAAAAGAAAAAGAAATCAGGCGCTAGTGAATCCATAAAAACCTTCCCCTTCACTGCCTTTAAAACTCTTCATGGTCAGATTTACAGCATATGAAGAAGCACCATCAACAGTGAAATTATCTCAGGTCTTCAGTGCCTTTAAAGAACCATTTTCTTGGCCCAACCAGGATCTTTTGAATGCACAGATTACATTTCTTTAATTATGCTTCCTCCCACATTTGCTTCTCGCAGCCATCTGTGCTGTTTTCCCTTTTTTGATCCTTATCAAGCAGAAAATAAGATCAACCTGCACTGCTTAATGCTGTTGCCGAAGCCCCGGCCCCCACTCACAAACACCAGACATCACCTTTCATGGATTACACTCCAAAGCACCATCAAATCTGATAAAGTTCCATCTATCTATTGCTGTTCCCCCCAAGGGCAAAAGAACATCCTTAACAAGATTAGAGCTGATCCAGAGCATCATAATTCATACAGAGGAGCTGCTGGACTGCAACCTGGTCACAGGATGCAGGTGACACTATCAGATACGGGGAGGAGGACGATAGGAGCAGGGTGTGGTGGCACCGGATTGATCGGTCAGATCCGTGTGGAAATTCACACAAGGGAGCAGTTTCCTGAAGAAAAACAAGAAAAGAAACTCTTGTATGGTTCAGCTGGTGCATATGTTCTGATGCATGATGCTACACTCACACCTGGCTCGGTAACACGTTTTCAGGCGGCCACTTTCAATGAAAAGTTAAAGCAAATGGATGTATATGCATGTCCCGGGCTTCTGGGCCACTGCATGTGGAGCCAAACTGTGTACATATACTGTTTGTCCTGTGGGTGTCGCTATTATGGGAACTGACATGTTAAATACAGGAGCAGTCTGTAATTATATCAGAGGTGCTTTGGTTTGAAGGGACCAATGGTTAGGGCTGGGTATTGCCAATAATTTACAGAATCGATTAGATTCGGTTCACCAAAGCCTCAAATGGAGAACTCCAACTATTTTTCTGCCTCTCCTGGAGGACATTTCAGTTTGGCCGCTAGGTGGCGATCACGCTATAACATTACACCTTATTCCAGAAGAAAGTATGAGGAAAAAACAGTGCTTTAGACCACAAATTATTACTTAAAAAATATTTACTTAAAAGAATTTGGAAAAATTATGTCTGTGAGTACATAAAAATGTTAATTTAGTCAGCGATGTATGTTTAGGTTGACTAAGCGTTAGCATTAGCTGTCCTATGGGGAAATCCTGTTATACCTTAGCATCAAACTAGCGGACATTAGCGTTATGTGTTAGATCGATCTCTACTTTTATAGATCGATTATTGATCTATTAAGCTTAAACTGATTCATCGATTTTATCAACCAAGCCCTACCAATGGTTTTCAATTATTGCAACGAATTTAAATAAACGTCTTCTTATGTAATGGATCCTCAGTTTATTTGCAGCAATGGACAGAGCTATGAATTTTTTGTTACCAAGAAATAGCGTTAAATCCGAGGACTACGTTGACCATTCCTAAACATCAGGTCAGCACCACCACCAGCTGTAGTTCATGTATTGGACTGAGCTACAACACTAAGTCTCTTTTCAAGATCTACAGTATATACAAAAACCAAGGAATGCACGTCCATTGAAAGCATCTAAAAAGTTAAATCAGTTGAGCTTCGATCAATCAAGGACTCAGATTTGGTGGGTAGCTTTCTTTTCGAAAGTGCCAGCCAGTTGATTGTGAAGGAGAAATTAATGATTGTGGTTTGTGCCCTAGCAAGTCATTGGCTGAATCTGAATTATTCCCCACCGCTACTGCTTCTCCCTACCTCTCCAGTTGTAGGGGCATTTGAAGTGGCAGGGTTGTACGAAATAGTTTTTTTAAGGGCTAACCCTGGGTGAACCATGTCGCGCTATGCAACAGAGGAGAAGCAAATTTCTTCGCGTGGATGTGTTCTGAAGCACAGTAGTTTACATTTAAATGTAAGTAATGACTTTGCATTTTAGTATGACCTTTTAAAGTTGCAAAACCAATGTTGTTATGTATTTTCCGAGCACTAGCAGCTTCGTGCTAACGTAACTATTAATGACATTATGGAGTGGGAGTGACGTCCGAATTTGAAGATACTATTTTTTCATGACTCTTCATTTGGAGGACTAAATTTAGGGGTAGTAGTGAGAAGCCGGAGGGGTAAGGGAGGAATTCGGATTTGGCCATGCTCTGGTGATTTATCTGAGCAGAGCAAGATTTGCACTGCTTCAACATAGGATAGTATCGTGGAGCGACAGTCAAGTGTGAACATCGTATACAAGAACATGCTAAACGGCCGTTCTTGAACGCGTCACGTGCCTAGTGTGTACGTATCACAAGGATAAAGCAGCTAATGAAAGCCTACTGCTTGTTTATCTTCACTTATTTCCATTTGCTCAGACTTCTGGCTGTAGGATCCACTCAGCAGAAGCTTTATTCCTCTGACATCCAAGGCCAGAGTCCAAGTAATCTCAAGTACACAGGGAACACGGCGGACCAAAGGTCTGACGATAATGGGATCAGAGGATGTTAGGGCTTAGAAAGGCTCTTTGATGCTGTTTGCTGTTGCAGTGTTAGTTAGTCGGGCTGCGGCCCCGCTCTCATCAGTGCTCGTCCTTTCACTCTTTCCTCCTCCTCCAGGAGTCACGCAGAATATTCGATGTTGGACGATTGACCGCCGACTGTCCCTTTGTTTGCTGCTGTCCTCCACATCTCCAAACACTCCAGTTAGTAAATAAATAAATTGCCAAAGCGAAGGGGCAGAGGAGCTCTGGAAGGCACATCAGGGTAATCATTCGCCTGATGTCTGGTCTCACTGTCACAGTCAAAAATACAAAAATGCCTCTCAATCGAACAAGAACCAGGTCTCGTCTATCCCTCAGACAATATGTCTTTTCATTAACACAGCGTGTTTGTTTTTTTACCCATCAAAGCAAAAAAGTAAAGAACAAGTAAAGTTTTTCTTTGATTCTTTGTTTCGTCTTCCCTTTTTACGAGTGCCTGTCTGACCCAGCGTCTAATTGGACGCAGCTCAGAGGCATGTAAACAGCATCGATGGAGGCTTTGATAAAAGGAAACCCGTGGAGAGGATAGAAATGTTTCCCTGCTAATGGAAGATCTCATACGGGGACAAAGCAATAATAAGACATCACACAGACTTAATCGACTTACAGCAATGACACACAATGACAGTGTTCCTACTGGGAGGCTGAAGCTGACCTTACACGGAAAAAAATCCAGATGGAAAGCACGGAGAGTGTCCCTTTTCATTAAAAATGTCATCGTCTCTGATCAGAAATTGAATTTTTCATAACCTCCAATTTTTAGATTCATAGGACTTTGTTTTTCTTGAGAATCTATGTCCACTCTTCTCATTTCTGATGCTCCTCTCTAAGTTTACTGATGATTTCCAGTGAAGTTTGTGATTTATTGCTAATTTTGATTCATAATAGGGAACCATTTAAAGACATTTTAAGAATATAAATGCTGTTTTCTTAAGGATCCACTTCAATAAAAATAGTCTTTTTATCATGTTCTTGACACATTTTTTTTTAATACTGGAGGACATATAAAGAAAACTAAGCTTAAAATTGGATTTCTTAGTATTCCTTTATTCAAATTATTATGAAACAGGAGTAGAGGAAACATTTCTGTTTAAAAAAATAGCATACTTGTTTAATAGAAAGTATGCTGGGCAGACCACAAGCTCATGCTCCATTCTGATGCATTAACTTCTAGACAAATAGATCCATGTACGACTTCATTTTCCCCTTCGAGCTGGCATCAAACTGTACAATATCGCTCGTCATTTTTGCTGCATCGGTATTATTAGGTTGTGAGGGGCAGAAGGCTAGCAGGAGAAGGCATAAATACATAGATAATGGGAAATAGGGGCAGGCTTACTCAAGATCAACAACCACAACTCATAGGCAAAACTCTAATGAACTCCTGCCGATCTGCAGAAACTAAGTCCTGGAAAATGACACATTTTTGATGTTCTAACTTAATTTTCCAAATACGTTTATTAATTTTGTAGAGTTGTTCTTCTGCAGCAAATTATCATGCACCTCTGACCTAAACATTTCTTCCAAAACACTTTTTTATTTTTTTTAATGTATTTCTTTGAGGCTTATAAACCCCCCGGTATTGAAATGACTTCCCCCCCCGACTGCCAGCCGCTCTGTTCTCACAGTGTTACAGGGCTCACAGCTCAACTCGAAAAATAAGACCTTTCCGTATTGATTCACAGCAGCTACGTTCTAATGCACACAAAGAAAACCCACACACACAAACACACACATGCACACCTCCACCTTCTTGATGGCTTTATCGAGCAGAGTCTTTTCCATCCTGCTTTTCACAGGAACAAGACTTCATTGGATGGGGAAACACTTTTTTTTCTCTGTTCAATTAGGTTTCTCCGGGTTTTAGAAAGGTGATGACTGCAGCTTAATAAGATAGCAAATAAAATGACTTTTACTGTTTTCCTTCCCAACAACACGAACACTATTGTTGTAATAGGATTAAAAAAAACACCAAATGTATTTAAAATTAGAAGGAAAATGGAAAAATATTTATGTCATTTAAATGGTTTTAGCATTGACTTGTATGCAGGAGACAGCTCATTTCTGATGACATCCATTAGATTGTGTATAGTGAGAAGTGGGAGGGCAACATAGGCTTGAGCTTAATTTTGTCCAATCCAGGGGTCTGCAACATTTGTGCGGTTTGGATCGCTTTAATTAATCAAAACCTAGTTGGATCTGCAAAAATTATATTCACCTTTTTGAAAATGTTGATACTGCGTCACATTTGTTGTATCCTTGTTACTTAGTATAGGCATAGCAGAAATATACAGGGAACAATCAGATTCTGGGCCGCACGGTGGCGCAGTGGTTAGCGCTCTTGCCTCACAGCGCGAAGGCCCCGGTTCGAATCCCGGTTGGGACCTTTCTGTGTGGAGTTTGCATGTTCTCCCCGTGCATGCGTGGGTTTTCACCGGGGACTCCGGCTTCCTCCCACCGTCCAAAAACTTGCTTCATAGGTTAATTGGTGACTCTAAATTGCCCCTAGGTGTGAATGTGAGAGTGAATGTGTGTGTGATTGAGGCCCTGTGACAGACTGGCGACCTGTCCAGGGTGTACCCCGCCTTCGCCCATCAGCAGCCGGGTTAGGCTCCGGCACCCCCGTGACCCCAAAAGGGAAGAAGCGGTCAGGAAGATGAATGAATGAACAATCAGGTTCTCTAAATGTGAACTTGTTTATTACTTGAGCCAGAACCTCATATGGCTTCTTTTTGAAATACAGAAGATCCTGTATCTCATAGAAATATCCCTCTAAAGCTCATCTACTACCATGAGAAGTTTGAAACAGCGCAGGTCAAAAATGTCTTTTTCTCTTATTTCTTATGTCGACTTTAGTGAGCGGTCATCCTTCTTCCTATTTACTACTGATGTTAACCTGAACACGATTTTATTGGTTTATGATTCAATAGAAATAGTATATATTGAACATACACATTGATTTTCTGAGCAACTCTCTTCATTTTATCTTATAATCATAAAATATGTAATTTAAACTCATAATATAAATAGAAGTCTTTTCTATTTGACTATTTGAAAATTTGACTTTAATTGAAATCTGTGTGAAATGGTAGAAGAAATGGTGGAGAACACATTGTCTCTCGAATTAGTGTAACATCAGTACTAGGGGTGTAAAAACTGTTCTAGGAATACCTCAGCCATAAATGTATACATCTAACTAATCTAAATTAAATCAATGCTTACTTTGTCATTTGTAAAAGTGAGGACCACTAATACTTTTTTATTTATTTATTTATTTATTTTTTTAGCCAGAGAGGCTAAGGAGGGGTAGAAGGGCCACACATGGCTAAGGAGAACCCAAAATTGAAATAAGGAAAGTTTAAAGATCTGCTGGGCCCACCTATTGGTCCACTCTGCTCCAAAAAAGTGATGGCCCAAAATGCGTTTGCCTCCATTGACTGTATATTAGATCGGGATCAAGCGAGTGTGACGTCACCTGTAGAAAACCACTCACATCTGACACCAGAGCCCATTCAGTTGCCATTTTTACACAAACATCATATTGGAGCCAGACGACAACGATTGGTCCATGTCTAAGGCAGCGTTTCTATGGCAACTACTGTTGCCAATCAGGAATAAATTGAATAACTTGTGATAAAAAAATCATGGATAAAAATTTGAATTCAAAAGAACTTGTTTAAAAAACTGAAGCAAATCAAGAAATATTACTCTGAGTAATAGCTGTTTATTTCTCAATAGAAGTCTATGGGATTGTGGCTTCTTGGAGGCAACAGGTACTTCCTGTTTGGAATGTGAGGTGGAGGGGTCACGCTGTCCAGTTCTCCTATACAGTAAATGTTTACCTCTGAGTTTTTATGAAATCAAAAGAACCTAACATTGTCTCCAGTGGTATTTAAAAAAAGAAAAAATATGCCTCATAATATGAATAAAATATGCACAACAAGCTATTAGATAACGGTCACTAAACAAAACAAACAAAAAAAAAACATACGTTTGACACCATGCAGGCTACAGTTCTCTATCTGTGATTATATTTCACTCAAAATCATGATTGCATTTAAACAAAAAAAATAATAATTTGTAATTATCAAGTTCTTCTGAAGTGAGATCATAGAAATTGAACAAATAGATGGTACAAACACACATGGAGCCACTTGTAACACGAGTGTCTCCTCCATCAGAACAGCCCACCTGCTCTACTGCAGGACAGTGATTTCACTCGACTGACACAACACCTGAAGAGCCAAACCTAATCTCACCCCCCCACACACCCACTCGCCGCCTCCCTCACTTCATCAGTCACAGCTCCACCTCTGACAGACTCATTCTTTCCCATTCAAATCATTTTTTATTATCGCCGCCCCCATCCATCAAGCAGCCTCTCTTTCCCACACCACTTTCAAAGCCGTGAGGAGTATTGACATTTTGTGTTCTTTAAAACAAGCCGCCCTTCTGGCTGTGGTTCTTTCATCGATCAAAGATCAGCTTCTGATAACGTCTCCTCAATCCCTCATTTTTTAAATGTTAATGAATGGAACAATATTCACTTCATCTACTATCATGGTTCATCTCTGACGGTTTGTCCTGTTTGGACTCTCACTTATCTCACATATCAGCGTTTTACAGCTCCACCGTTCTCCCTGGCCCTCGTTTAAAATGCAAAAAAAAATCTGCTCAAAGGTGACAGAAAAGAAAGTATTGAGTCAGTCGATGCCAAGAGGCGCTGCTAACCTTTTCCCAAAGCGTTTCCTTTGTCTACCCCATTAACAGCTCATCATCTCCTTCTGCTTTGGTTTATCTCGTCCTCTCCTTCAAAGCCAGAGCCGTGACTGCTCTCTCCACGCTTCTTTATCGCCTGGAGTGGAAGGCCAGCGGA
The DNA here is from genome assembly GCF_002922805.2 of Oryzias melastigma. NCBI lineage: Eukaryota > Metazoa > Chordata > Actinopteri > Beloniformes > Adrianichthyidae > Oryzias > Oryzias melastigma. The sequence continues at coordinate 29,390,122 of NC_050527.1, forward strand.
CCATTACATGCACGTCTGGGGATTCGCTGCGTACGGGGCAGAAATTAGAAGGGTCGCCTGACGTTCAGGCAGGAAATAAATAAAACACATGTGCTTTTGTCAAAGGAGCCTAGCATTTGGGAGAGATAAGGCCACGTCAGCAAGTGTTGTTGTCTTCCTCCCAAAGAAAAGAGGCGGCTCGCGCTGACCTTTTGAATCGCCCTTCAGGCAGTTTAGGATCAACTGCCAGATTTACCCAAGAGAATAAAATTATAAAAGAAAGAAGGGCAGAAGGAGGATGCATACTTTTTGAAAGCCTCTCGGACACTGCACACGGTACTGTGGGGTTGCTGAAGGGTTGCCTGCACACCATGTATGTTTTACTGGATTCCAAACTGGTTTCATTTTAAAAAGTAACAAAAATGTGATTGTTGACTAGAAAAAAGTTAAAGTCCCACTTCAATTATTTTTTAATCTATTGCAAAATTGTTTCCATTTGTCTTTTGAGTATGATTATGACACTTTTAGTTATTTTTTAAACTGTCATTTTCTAGGACATAGCTTCTTCAGATTGACATAATTAATTAGAAATGTCCCTGTGATTGGTGGGGAGTAAGCCTGCACTCATTTCCCATCATCCCTTCGTTAACACTCTCTCCCGTTAGCTTACAGCCCCTCACAACCCCAACTTAACATTAGAGGGGCAACAAAAATGGCGAAAAATATTGGAGCTATCCAGCCGTACAGTTTTGAGCCTTTGAGGCTCTGGGGCGTAAAAAACGTTGATTTAGTGAAATATCACGATACTTCATTTGACGATACTTGTATCGATTTAAAATGGTGCCAAGGCGATATTTGGTTAATTATTTAAAAGCAAACATATAGTTTAGCGTCTTAATTTTTTTCCAATTAAATCCTCAACGGCTAGTTGGCAGCACAGCGCACTGAGTTCCTTTGATCAGATCTACACGCAGCAAAATAAGAACAAGATCTTGTGACAACTACTTATGTTAGTTATGTTGTGAACTCATGAGCCGGTTGTTATGTAGCAAAATGAGACATATACAACTTAGTTTTAACGAAAGATGAGTACTGAACCAAAAATCAGTGCAAAGTTGGAACTGGCACTATGTAAAAAAAAGGTGGTTATATGTGCTTTGTGGCTTGTAAGAACGAGTGAGACTGCAGACACTCACTGTGCGCACTTAACCCTTGTTCTATCCTAGGCAGGTTTACATTAAAATCAGGGTCATCTGGACCCCACAAGACAGCGTGCTGAACTTTTTTTTTCAAGGATTTTTTATCTTCACTGGTGTCTGTGGTAAACATAAAATCCCGTCCACCTTCGTCATGGGAGGGATCACACTTTATTATAAGGGTGGGGTCATCTAGACCCCAGAAGAGAGCACAAGGGTTCATTTAAAAGGTGCATTAATATTCAAGGGAAAATTTCAGATAACGTTTTTTTCTAGGTCATAATCTTAAAAAAAATTGTGAAATATTGTCTTAGAAAATATAGGGATAAGTATTGTATCGCAGCACGTGTATCGGGATTGCTCTCCATCTCAGAACATGTTAAAAGCACCAAAAAGACCATTTTTCATTTGGAGTGGGTCTTAAATGCTGCCAACATCCCACTTTTACATAACTGGTTAAGAACAATATTTCAAAGTACTTCATCTCTTCCAGTCAAACAACCAAGAAGCTTTGGAAAGCAACCATAGAAGGAGATGCTGCACTTAAGCGAGTTCACTGATTATTTCCTCTCCAGTGCTTACAAGTGTTCTAATCAGTAAAATCACCCACTGCAGTCCCGCTTGCTCTCATCGCTGCCAACTGACCCTCCATGCTGCAGGCTAAATCATAATAAGGACAGAGCATTCTGTCAGTGATACTTGAACACAGAAATCACTCAGCTTCAGTTGACACATGTGCTTTGGAGGCATGGCTGATGCTGTCCAACCAGCTATTCGTTACAGCAACAAGCAGACAAAGAAGAGGTGGGTTTTGTCCGATCCCCTCAGATTCTGTCACCGGCATTGATCCTTGATGAGCATACTCATTTTTCTGATGATGGAGAACACGCATAAAGAAAATTAAGCTTAAAATTGCATTTTGAGTATTTATTTATTCAAATCATTGTACATCAGGAGCAGATGAAAAACAATTGTTGTAGGTGTGATGTAGAAAATACTACGGCAAGCCACGTGTGCCCTACTGTAAGTTAGCAGGCGAGCAGGTAAAAAGATGCATGATGGGAAGTGAGTTTGGCTTACTCCACGCCAATGGTTCCACCCACAACTCAGGAGCAAATTTCTTATGAACTGCAGAAACTGTCCTAGAAAACAGCAATTTTGTCAAAAAATTGAATAATTATAATTAAAAGACCAGGAATGCTTTAACAATACACAAAAGATTATTGGAGTAGGACTTTAAAACATGTAGCTGTAAGAGGTGTTTACCACCATTATAGAGAGATGCACTTTAGTATAAATAACCACATTGCAGGTATACATGAAAAAGGTCTGGTGCATGTTACTAAAAATTCATCAACTCACAGCATAAATGTAAGGAATGGTTCCTGTGTGTAAAAATAAAAAAAGTCTTACCAGCTGTCACACACCTGAGTGTGTGAAATTTGTTTTCTGCTTCTGACCCATCCCCTTGAGGGAGCTGTGAGCAGCAGTCGCTGGCACTTAGGAACCATTTGGTGAGTTAACCTCCAAATCCAAGCATTAATCCTGAGTGTCAGCCAAGCGAGGATACAAGGGCTCTCTCTCTTTTGAGTTTTTAGAATGACCTGACCATGGAGTCAAACCATGAATGACACTATGGAAGGGATAAAATACATGAAAACAAAGGAAACGATGCTTGTGTTTCGATACTTTGGGTTTCTTGTTGGATTCCTAAAGCAGGGAGACATTTTGAAGCAAACTTGACATATTTGTCACGTGTGCAGGTTCTCTTAAAATCGAGGGTGTGAAGTTTTTTTTATTTTTTATTTTTTATCCAAGCTGACCCCGGTGGATCAGCCTTCCCTGAAGCTTCCTCCAGCTTTTTAAACCATTTTCTCACTTCCAGTTTGTGTTCACACATGACAGGGAGAGAAGTGTCCTCCCTCGGGGGATCCCTCAGATTGCTTCGGAGCGTAATCAACCATGTGCTCGGGCTTTAACCTGAATCTCAGACGGACAAACTGGCTAACCAGGTGATCCTGAATACTCGCAAAGTGTGACCAATGGACAATGCATCATTGTTGGTCAAAGAGCCAGCCCACACTGCTGCTCCACAGAATGAATGAAAAAAACTCAGTTTAGCAGATTCAGACACATAAATCAAATGTGAAATAATTGTCTCTGGCTGGAATGCATTTCTTTGACTCTACAGCTCCAGGCGACATCCTGCTTGACATTTGGGTAGCAGTGATATGCCACACTGGTCACAACTTCCCTTTTTTGATCACATTGACCCAAGAAGCAGATAAAAGAGAACATGTGAGGACAGTCTTCCCTGTCATCGTGTTCAGCTGCTGCTTAGCAGAGAGCCATAAACTCACACTGCTGGCACTCAGCAACACTTTATCAGCTCGCCATTACTTGTACTGAACACATTAAAGCGCCTGAAAGCCATGCTTTCTCCCTAAAGCCCAATTAATGAGCTTTCCCAACAGTAAAATGCAATATTCATAAATGCACAATCATTTATTCAGCCATCTATCATGATCCGTTACGGCAGTGAAATACAATATTAATGGGTCGTCTGTACAGGTAGACCACTGGTAGACTGAACATCGCTATAACAGGAAAGTTATAAATGATGTTTACATGTCTGATTTCCACCAAGTAAATAGCAAACTGATTGTATAGCGGAGAAAACAACACATTTCCAAGAAAACAAGGTTAAGTGATATATATTGTTGTAGACTATGCAGACATTTGTCTCTTTATTGAAGATTTAACACCCACATTCACACATTCATACATAATATCTACACTGTCCTTGAACATGTTCTGGATTTCCTTTATTGTGATATTGATTAAACGACAGCGTCTTAATTATCCAAAAAATAATTTATTTATGAAAAATAATTTATATACAATCTGACAGGCCGTTCTTTATGTTAGTAGATGGTAAACCAATGCAGATTACTGATTGGGGATATGAAATTGGCTCGGAAGAATCTGTCAATCAAACGTTCAAGGCGGGGCCAGTGGGCGCCACATGCTTTTACCGAGGCATCGAATTGGTCAATTTATAACTTGAATAACTTGCGATAATGAAAAAATATCTTTTAAAAAAATGTAGGATTAGAAAGAAGATGTTCAAAAGGAAGCATCAGAGCAAGAATAGTTATTCTGACAAATAAACTGACTGAGAAATAACTGTCTATTTCTCAAAGGAAGTCTATGAGATTTTGACTTCTTAGAACTAACAGGTCCTTCCTATTTGAAACATGAAAGGGGAGGGCTTGATATGTCCAGTGAATATATACCGTCAATGATTCTGTCATTCAACCTGTTGTCGTGATCTAGGCTTATAGAGTTCAGTTTTTGTCTGAAAAAGGGAAATAAAGGGAGGGAGGCTGAAGTATGAGACGGAATTAAGGCGTTTGAGGAGCA
>NC_050527.1:29394783-29407644 GCF_002922805.2 Oryzias melastigma
AAAAATGTAGGATTAGAAAGAAGATGTTCAAAAGGAAGCATCAGAGCAAGAATAGTTATTCTGACAAATAAACTGACTGAGAAATAACTGTCTATTTCTCAAAGGAAGTCTATGAGATCTTGACTTCTTAGAACTAACGGGTACCTCCTATTTGAAACATGAGAGGGGAGGGCTTGATGTGTCCAGTGAATATATACAGTCAATGGTTCTGCCATTCAACCTGTTGTCGTGATCTAGGCTTATAGAGTTCAGTTATTGTCTGAAAAAGGGAAATAAAGGGAGGGAGGCTGGAGTATGAGACGGAATTAAGGCGTTTGAGGAGCAAAGCTCCACTAATAGATCAAAAACTGACTTAAAAAAACGTTTGAAGAGCGCGTCTTTTGCTAATGCCGAGAGTTGTTGGCATAAGCTGTATGGTGTTGTTGACTACAGCTGACAGTAACCACAAAAAAGAGACTTTAAACAGGTAACGTCTCAATGCAAGAGAGGAAGAGAAGTATATTTTTCATTATTTTGTTATTACGAGAAGAAAATCTTGCTTTCTCGTGATAATGAGATAGTAGTACTCATTATCACAAGAAAATGGTCGAAAATAAAATAGGATAGGCTGTTTTCAGCTTCTGTAGAAAATTGATCATAAGATAGAAATGAGTTATTGTAGTTTGTGTCCAGTTAGAATTACACAACAGCATGTTTAAATATATATCATAAGTGAAAATAAGTGAAAGAAAAAGCCAAGAGCAAGATTTGAAAGATTTACACCGCATTGACTTTTTGCGTCAAACCTCATCCAACTGTAGACGGCGGATATGAGCCAGTATAACATAGAACTAAAAGCCTGTTCTTGAATGCGTGTCACATGCCTGGGTTGAATGTATTCTACACCCCCAGAAGAGGATAAAACAGACGAGCTAATGACGCCCCCGTCACTTTCATTCTCTGTTCGCCCTTTCGGAGTCAAAAGTTAGATTTAGTTCGGCTCCTGCAGTGCAAAGAAACATTTTATCATTTTGGTCAGGATGGTGCTGCTCATCAGCAGCTAATCAGACCTGGGATTGAAACCTTCCCCCCCAGGCACAGAAGAAAGACAGCGCGGCTTTGGGTCTGTGACAGACAGAGGGAAGAGAGACAGTCCGGCGACAGGCTAATTTTTTTGATTAGATTTTCATTAACTCCTCGTTATCATGATGGATCCCATTTACAGGTCAGCGTGGAGACGTGCCCCTGAGGTAAAATTAGAGACTCGGGGGGGACAAAGGCCGCAGCCTGTTATTAATTCATGCCAGGGTTTGGTCATGTGACTCGAAGCAGAGATAATGACTGAGTCACGAAGGGAAATGAGAATGTCTCCGCTGACGTTTCTTTCTCAAACAGCAGAATTGTCCCTTCACATGAACCGCATTTGTGTTTGCTTTAGTGACTCTACATCACTGTATTTTCACTGTATCGCTTCAGGCACACAATCTATCCCCAGACGAGATCAAAAGTAATAAATCAGCTTCATCTGGAATCTGCTCATTTGTAAAAAACATTAAAAATACTCTTAAAGAACCCACTCCTGCTGACAGATGCAGCTTGAATTGCCTTCAGCTTGCTGTTCAGTAATTACTCTGCCTGTCTAAAGTATTTCCACATTTTTTTTCACATATTTTCTCCAAAAAGCCCCCAAAAAGTTTGCCAGCTTTCATTGAAGTGGAAACCATGTGGTTGTAACCCACTTCCAAATCTTCCACAGTGACAAAGCATCTCTCTGACTCTGCAGATTTGTATTGTGGCGGCATGCCGCTCTGCCTGCTGACGCCAGGGTAATTGTACTTTCTGGATGAGCGGGGTGAACAATAGCGTTGGCATGAGGCTGTGTGAGCCGGGCAGACGGAGGCCGGCTTCACTGCTTCGCGGCAGAACTTCGGGGATTGACGGATGGACAGGTGCCAGGACCGGCCCGATTCGAGGCCACAGTCTAGTGCCTGATAGATAAATCTGAGGCAGACACCGATAGGCCGCAGAGTCATCATAATGACAGGCAAGCCTGAACTAAAGGCAGGAGGCTGCAGGACCGCCCATCCCAGAGGTGTAATGTGCTTGTGATTAACTGTCAGCCCTCCCTGTTTGGTGGGCAGACGTTCTATCTCGGCGAGAAGCACTCATCATCCTGACAGCTACTGTAGCTCTGACCTTGGCCTCGTCCAACAATACAACACACCATTTCTAGGGAAAGTTCATAGAATCCACAAACAAGGGTTTTTATTTATTTCTTTTAAATGGGGATTAAAGTCAATCCTGTTTATTTATGTGTATATTTAAACATGTAGCCTATATATATTAATTAAATATATAAATTAAAGAAATGATGTATATTCTAAAATAAGAAAAACATGTATGAAGTTATTCTTTAATTTGACAAAAAGATCTTGAAATGGTAAATGGCTTAGGCTTTACTATCTTCTTAGAATCCCCAAAGAGCATACCCAGGGGCGGAGCTACAGAGGGGCAGGGGAAGCGACCGCCCCCTCAGCAAAAAGCATTGCCCCCCCAATTATGGAGTTAATATTGGTATCATTTTTGACAAAAAATGTTCTGGTTTCATCTTTCATTTTACGTTTATTTTGTTTTCACCAAAAAAAAAAAAATGTTTTTTTTTTTTTCACAAAAAACAGTTATTTACTAAAACAAACAAAAAATTGGTGTAACAGACATTTTTTTGGAGCCTGGATTTTTTTTTTTTTTCCATTACTTGTACCGAACACTAATTCCTTTCGGTTCATCTCTGTGATCTAACTAACCTTTATTTACAGGTGTGATGGGGTTTGATTTCAAGTAATCCAAAAAAATACAGAAGAGGACAAACAAATATGATACTTTGGGTTATTAATCATGACTTGATTATAATACTAAAAATATATGTAAAAGAAGACACATATCCATATCTATACATCCACATACAATGATGCCGTTATAATCACTCATAATCATAAGTAGAGATATTTGTAAATGAGTGGGAGGAAGTGAACTTATATACTGTAATTCCACCCCTATAATGCTCCACTGAACCAATTTACTTATTTTTGTATGTAATTATAACATTATTGATTATTTTTTGTGTTTGTTGTATTGTCAAATATGGATGTGAACAGGATATTAGTAATTTTTCTTCTTGCCCTAAGATAAAATCAGCACTTAGATGATTTTCAACATCAGCAGAGCATCGTTTTATAGTTTTAAAATAAAAATAGGAATATAAAAATTAGTTTATCATCAGGGCTCAAAATGTGTACTTTTGCTTTCTGTTGTATCGTTAAGTCAGCTTTCGTTGGTGTGTGTGTGTGGGGGGGGGGGTGTGAATCATCCTGAATCATAATTTGTTGAGTCATCTTTTATTTTTCAAACATTTACAACAATTTGATCAGTTTTTTTATGCACACATTCAAAAAACGTATGCAGCTAAAATTGACCTTTGCACAGCACATAGCCTTTGTTACTGTAAAAAAGAAAGAAGCCTGGTTACTTTTCCTCATCCTGCCCAACACATCCAAAACTCCAGGACTCTTTTTCCCAAACAATAATCCTACAGAAACCATTGATTATAAAAGCACCACCTGCAAAATGTCTCTACGCTGCAGAAAAAGCTCACAAAAAAGCCGCCAGCAAAAGCCAGCTGTTTTTAGGAAGCAGCTCAGAACTACAGAGCTGGGTGTCAGCCACCTCTATTGTGGACAGAGTGGAAGCAGTGAGCTAAGCCCACGCACTTTACTTCTGTTTTATTGCACAAGGAAATCTGTCAAATTGAAAGCCTAAACTGGCTGTTTGCCGAGAGGAATCAGTGTCGAGGCAGATTCTGAAACGTAAAAGTCACGTACCTTTAAAAGTGAGCTGCCCTGTGCGTGGCAGGATGTCACTTCAGATAAGAGCTGGAAGGGTTTATGGGGTTTTTGTTCTGCTTGATCAACTGTTGCTACAGGACATGAGATATGTAACAGCTCCACGTGTACTGGACAATATTCTCACAACCTTTCCGCTCAAATTAACTTATATAACTAAAGCTACGGTCACCCAAAATGTCACCATGCGGCAACCTAAATGCAAGTTCTGCAGCAAATTTGGGAGGTAGCTGAGCGACAGCAGTTGCATTTTTCAGGCCGGCGGCCATGGAAGTTTTAAGAAAAAGTTAAAATTCAACAGCACCTGGCGGATTTTTCTCTAAAAGTTGGCATCAGTCAGTGGCACATTTTGAGGACAAAAGACAAGAAAAGAAGCTTGAAGATACACATCAAGAACCTATATAGGCGTTTCTGTTTGTTTTACTCTATTAAATTTAAAATCCAAAAGGACACATATAAAAAGGCAAAGGATACTTTAAAATCTTTTTATTGTGTATGTTTGTTCTTTTTATAAGCTTGCTGAACTGACATAAAAATGGAATAAATTACTGTAAAAAAGTGCATTTCTGTTGCAAAGGTTTGCATAAAATCTTCTTAAATAAAGGTTGACAGGTCTGACAAAATATTCACAAAAGCCTTCACTTTTTCTGACTTTGTTTTCAAACACTGTTGTGGAGTGGTTCCAAAATGCAGTTTAAATCCTGATCCTGGCGGTGAAAATGTGCATTTGACCCACGGAGCAGCACCAGTGGAGGTAAATGGACTACATTTATGATCCATTCGCCATTAAAGCAACATTTATCCATTCATGCACACAGAATGTGTGCATTTCTTTTTGTCCCATGCACGTTTTATTTAACTCAAAAGTAAACGAGTAAAGAGGTGAGTTATTGTGAGATTTTTTATCAAAAAAAAAAAAAAAACGGATAATTTGCAGATCGGAGATATAAGCACAATCTTCCCGATGGGAGGATGAGCAGGTGTCGCCGCTGCAGCGAGGGATTGTCCCATCATTTCCACTGTGGAACGAAACAAATGCAAATTTTGTAAAAGCTTCCAGGACTGTATAATTAAAATTCTTACTTTCTGATGGCAGAACTGACTACAAAAAGCCAGCTCCTGGCAGCTACGCAGAGCCAGAAAACATGTAACTGCATATGCAAAGAAAGAGCGATTCAATATTCATTTGACAGCACTCTCACCAACATTTAAGCACCGCATAAAAAAATCAAACCGCCGCACACATGGTCACGTGGACATAGCTGATATTATAAAAGCTGAAACTAATTGCACAATCGTGTTTTAAAAAGAGCTGAATTCCCCCACCCTGTATAATTAACAATGTAATTCAAAATTCATTGAATTGGGTTGGTTTGAAGCCATCGCCTGTGCTTTTGTGAGGTTTGTTTTTCATGTTGGCTCTTTTTGTGGCTGAGCTGCGACTTCCTCATCCTGACAGCGACACTCTGAGAGGAGAAACAAAAAAAAAAAAAAAAAAAAAATGCAACGAGGCAAACACAGCAGTGCAGGCATGAAGTTCATAAGCTTTTGTTTTCAGCACGCCGCCTTAGGTTTGTGCACGAAAAGAAAAAAAAAACGGAGGAGTGATTAACATCGACACAAGGAAAACAAATTCTGACTCAGTACTCTTAATGACACTCTCCTGCATTCACAGCATGTGAGGGTGCGATGCCGCTGCCTTGTTTTCCTCCTTGGAGCCTCGAGGTGATTCGTGACAGGATTCACTTGTTTGTCCTCCAGCAGGTCATTAGCCTCACAGACTGGAACTAGACTGATTGTACATTAGACGCATGGAGAAACAAAGTTTGTATAGTTAATCTGCTTCTTGATGGCACAGTGTGTCACAGTAAATAGCCTGTAAGGAAATGAGAGCATAATCTCCTCTAAAAGTCTTGTTTTGCCGATGTTTGCGGGGGGAATTCGATGCAGGCGAAACTGCTAAATTTACAGACAAGAGCAGGAACCATCCCCGGTATATCCGGTAAGGCGCTGTGCCTTCGCAAAGCTCGCTTTAAGACAATCAATAAAGCACAGCACAGAAAAACGGTTTCACTTCCCCAAACCCCTTTAGCTTCTAAATCTCTGAGGACAGCTCAGACTTCACCAAGCTGCCTGCCAGATCTTTTATCAACACCTTTTCTTTTTTAAAAAAAAGATCAAAACTGTCAACTGCCAAACTCTGAAGAGCTGCAGCGTGGCCATTAGGAAGTGGAGGAGACAGCGGAGCTCGCTTTTTAGAGGGTTTGCTGGGAAAAGTCCTGCCAAGCCCCAGCCTTAGGGAGCTCCTGAAATCTCAGGATCCACATCCAGGCTGCGCTTATCAACCGGCGCGTCTGCAGTCGACAATAGAGCCAGATGGAGAGAGACTGAAAGGATGCGCCGGCTGGCCTCATTATGTATGCAGCCGAGGAGTTCGGGGCTCAAAGGTAACTTTGTTAAGCCACACGGACTTTAGATGCGCAGGTCTGAACAGGTGTCGAGGCAGAGATGTGGGCCTCAGCTATGAAAAAAAAAAATGGGTGAAGATTCATCCTTGAACCCAACACTAGAAAAATTGAGTCTGTGCTTTTAGTTCACAAAAGATGCTGAGCAGAAAAAAAAACTTTCCTCCTGCCCCAAAGCAGGCCAAGATTTAGCCAGACGTTTTAGCCAAAACGTTTAGAAAGCCATTCTACCATTAAATAAGTTTATCTATCCATAAATCTGCAGCAGTGGTCCCCAACCCCTGATTATTTCATTTTTGTTTATTTTCTGATCCCAAAGGAAGTTTTATTTTTAAAAGACTTCCTGATTCTGTTCACAACATCCATCTGGATTTAAGCAGCTAACAATCATGGCTATCTATATTGCTAAGCTAGTAGCGTGAAGCTAAACACAAAAGCCAAAAAGTAAAGCATATTGGGAAAGTTTCTTCGAGAATAAAAGAGCCAGAAAGAAAACCGAATCAGAGCCTTAGACTTCAAACAACAATAAAATTGCTGTTTATAGACAAAACCAGGAATCTTCCTCAACATATGGAATTATCGAGACAGTTCTCATACAGAAGCTGCTCTGACTGACATGTGTTGACAAACTCTCAGATGTTTCTCACATACAGATAATAAAGTTGGAGACACGGTGGCTTCATATTCTTATATTTGGAAAATGCCAGTTTTACGACGGTTGCATATATTTTTTTTTGCATTATTTATCAATCAGACGTAGCTGAAGCTAGCATCCGATTGATAGCCTTCACTTTGATGTTAAAGGGAAATTCTCAACCCCACAAAGTTTAAACCAACATTTTACAGAGAATGCAGATTCAATCAAATACAGTTTCTGATTTGTAGAAACTAGTAAAAGGGACATTTGATAATCTCCCTATAATAAGGCTGAATTAGGTAGACATCCGTTCAGAAACAAGCACAAAAAATGTTCCTTTGTGTTAAAAAAAAATGAACAACATTGTTTCATTGAATCTTTGTAATATGTATAAAAATATCTACTGAAATTTCTAGACCCAAAAATTCCAGTAGTAGCATTTTGTTTTGAAACAAAATGTTCATAAACCAGAAGTTTAAAAACACTAACTTTGGGACCTTTGGCCCCTTTCGGACCGGTCCGTGAAATATCATCCAATTTAAACCAGTCTGTGGCCTGAAAACAGTTGGAGACCACTGATCTATAACATTTTCTCCTTTGATCCATTTGGTCTTAAAAGTTTTATGTTAAATGCTCTTCCTGACTCTAACCTCTGTATTTGGCCTGGGACAGGCAGAGGCCGAAAACTGTTCTCTGTCTTTTTTTCTTTTCTCCATTTGTCTATCTGCCTGTACGTCCATCTTTCAGCTGTGTTCATACCCAACACGATTTCAAAGTTTCAATGTAAAGTCAATGTAGAGACTCAGTCGGAGGTGCGTGATTTGAGCGTCCTGGTATAATTTGGGTGTCACTCCACAATCAGAGATAAAACATCTGAGCTTTGGCGTGGACAATGCGTCGTGTCACCAATCAGAGTTTGGGCATGTGACGTGTTGAATCAGCAGGTAAAATCAAATACCAACACTGATGATCAATCCAGTTGTTAATCAATGATATTTTTCTTATTTTTGTTGAGACAAAATTAAAAATATCGTCTAATTTTATTTTTATTTAAATTTTTTCCTCGCTCAAACTAATGTGTGACAGCCAGTTAAACTGAGGCCCAGAGAGACGGTAACGCCGTAAAAAGCAGGGATGTAAAAGAATGTAAGTACGTATTAAAAAATCGATCGGCCAGTGGGAGTAACAGCAGAATCGATTAGGGATGTAAAAAATAGATACGCATCGAAAATTGATCTTTTTCTGTTTTTTTTCTACCGTCTTCGTCTTTTTATGTAAATGAGATGCAAAGAAAAAGACATCCAATCATAAGCTTGGTTCTTCCAAAACAATACCTGATACATTTGCTCTGTCAAATGACATGTATTATTATTTATAGCTTTAAATGCCATATGAATAAGAAATATCTAGATTTTAGTGTTTTTGGTAAAAGAATCAGACTGTATTGTAGAAAAAGTTAGTTGAATCCTTCATGCATCGATTTGTGGACCACGTATCGAGATGCATATCGAATTGTGGATGAGGGAAAGATGTGCACCGCTAGCAGAAAGTAACTGTCGTTCAGATGCAGCTCCCACACTAGGAGTAAAGCTCAACTTACCGTAAGAGCACCTGAATGATCTCATGAACTCAGACATAGAGACGTGATTATAGATGCTATGGTAGAGATCTTTAAAAGAATTATAAATCAGATGTCTAAACATAATCAGTGTATTCCATGATAGATGCAGACACCACTCCATGTAGCGATAAGGCCAAAAGCATTTGGTGGTAGCTCCTCCCACATGTGTTTAGGGTGTCAAGCTTATGAACACATACAGCAATTTGACGAATTTGACGTTGGAATCATGTTTTTCTTTTTCTGCCTTTTATTTTTCGTATATTTTTTCTTAGTTAATTGTTGATTTTGGTGGGCTATCACTTTAGGAGGGCAGTCACATCATTTAGGGCCCCCCCTTTGCCCATGCCTTTATCCAGCCCTGCCCTGCAGCCTCCTATTTTGGCTGTTCTGGTTATGGAACCCAGTTTGGCTCATTTCCTCAAAAAAGCCTGTCTGGAACCGCTGTGGCTAAATGGATGGCGCATTCATTGTGCTCCGATTTTGTGCAACAAATTTGGCAACTACAAACGGAGGTGTTCAAATCTCACTCTGTCATGGTTATGAGCACCAAGAATTACTGTGGCGCTGATCCACGGAGCCACAGATTATTGAACCCGGGCCTTAAAGCCGCACCTGAGATGAGGCTGCTTATCTCTCCGCGGTGTTCGCATTGTTTTTTCCAGCCTCTTTTTATCCAGCTGGAATTTGCTGGGCATGCAGGTGTTATTTTTAAGGCGTGAACGCACATCTGTGCTTCTTCACTGCTGTAATATAACCCCCGCTTGGACCTGAGTGCTGCATTATGCAAAGCCCACGGGGAGATAAAGCGCTGTAATATTTGGCCAAAAAACACGCCGCATTTTCAAGAGACGCTTTTTGTCTCCATAAACGTGTTATTCCTTATGTATATGGAGCTAATATAAATACTTCATGGTGAAGCAAAACATATAGGCGATGAAATTAGAACATAACACGTCAGAGCAGACACAGAGTAAGTTTACCCTAAGTGTATAATTAATTCACCACAGTCTGCCGGCGAGATTAGGTTTTATTATTAATCAAACGGTTATTTATATGGAGAGGGAGAGTGGGAAAAATAGGGATATAAAGCCGGGAGTGTGATTTGGTGTCATGCTGGGAAGTTTGCAGGAATCTAAACGTGATTATTGCACGAGGCAGATATTTAGCACGCGCGCCTATGATTTGCCCATCATCTTTTGAGGGTTGTTATGACAGCGGATTCCCATTTCCTCAAGGGTTTTGCAGCATATGCTCAGGAATCACTTTGCTTCCACAAAGTGCATAATGAGCTACGGCGGCGGCTTATCATGATTCTGTCAAACGCCGAATCCTCAGTTAAGCGGTTAACAGTTACTCAGCGCTCCTGACTTGACCGCTTGTTCTTCCTTTTTCTCTGAGCAGCTCTAAAAAGCGCCCTTCCAGATAAATTTAGCCAGACTTTTGCTCCAAATAGTAGCAGTCCCGGTAGAGCGTGCCTTACTTCACGTCTAAAACAAAGCTCCTCAGCCCATCTGTGCTCTGCGTTTCAAGTCGGAGATCTTCTGAGTCCAAATGTCAAGCACGACAAGAACAGAGAGCGCACGCGGCGTGTTTTCTGTGACCTGCCCAGACTCCCGGGGGGGCGGCGGGGTCTCGGGGAGATGAGTCCGGAGCGGCGTAAGCAGCCGGACCTTTGAAGTGAGCTAAACCTTTTCCAGCGTCAGAGACAGGATTTGCATCTGCCTCTGTAAACAAGCAGCCGTCCATCCCGACGGTTCTTGGTACAATCACACTCTTGGTGTCTGCAAGCAGGTTGTCTTTAAAGTCAATTTCTGCTCTTCTGTGCTAATGTGTGTGTGGAGCCCATGAAAGCAGGATTAGTCTAGCTTCACTTGCAAATTAATTGTCTAGATGTTCGGCTAATAAATCTTGGTTATCTGACTCTCTAATCTTAGCAGGAGATATCGCGACTCTGACCCAGTCTCTGGAATTTTGAACAGTCTACGCTTTCTGTAATCAAGCAGCAAGAGTGGTGGTGGTGTGTGTGTTGGGGGGGTGCTTTATTTTGCTCCTCTCCAGATTCAATTAAAAGAAAAGATGGGCAAGTGTGTTGCGGAAATCGTCCAACATTAGATAAGCCTCTAATTGGATCGAAGGGCTGAGCCGAAACTTTGTCTGTGTGTTTAACTTTGCTTATGGAAGGAAGGAGGCCGCGGCGATGGGGGGAGGGGGCGGAAACAACTAGAACTAAAACCTGCATGGAGAAATATGCTGAGTATCTTCAGATGGACACACTCTGGGAGATTTCACAGAGGAAAAAACTAAAAAAAAAAAGGTTTTCACCCAGAGGCACACATGCCAACAGCAATGAGCACAAACCAGGACGGCAGAAATCCGGTGTATTTCGGCTGCTCCTGCTCTGCCGCAGACAACTCGCCTCTCAAGAGAGCTCTTCACCTCATCTCCTGCAGCACGCCTGCTCAGAGGGCATTTGTAATGCAGCAACACGAAGCCCGGGAACAGAACAGTAATGTCATCTCATTCTCAATATCTTACTACAGCTGGGTGAGAAATCAGACTGAGAGTGTGAGATGGGGAGAGGATGGAGCAGGCAGAGAAAATACGATAAGCTGCAGCACGGCAGACGTGCAGGTGCAAATGTGCAGTTTGGGGACTTAGTGAAATGAAACATATTTGTGAGTCAGTCGCGTGTTGTTAGCAGTATTAGCAGCTCTTATTTGTTGCTGTGATTCAACACATAAGGAGATTTATTGTGTCCCTAAGGCACAATTTATTTTAAAAACTGAGTTGGGTTCAGTGTTTACATTAACGTTTCACTCCAATCATCTTTTACTCTATTGTAAAAGCATTCCCAGTGGACTTTTAACTATAATTATGCCGTTTTTAGCCAAAATCAAGAAATCTGTATCCTTTTCTAGGACATAATCCTCAGAAATTCGCTGGTGGAGAAAGCCTGCCCTGACTTCCCATCATCCCTTTGTTTACACTCTCTTGTGCTAGCTTACAGCTCCTCACAACACCCACCTAACAGTACTGGTGCAGCAAAACTGGTGAGCAATATTGGAGCTATCCCGCCGAACACTTTTATGCCAGATGTCAATTTAGACGAGGAAAACAAAGACGATCATGGATCTATTTGTAAGTGGATGCATCAGAATGGAGTGGAGCAGGAAGCTTGTGGCCCACGGTTATTTTCTGTCACATCTGCAGTTGTTTTCGAACCGCATTTTTTTGTCTGCTCCTGATTAGCAACAATTTGAAAAAGAAATACTCAAAAATGCATTTTTAAGCATACTTTTTCTGAAAATATGTCCATCATGAGAAAAATGTTACAAGAACATGCTAAAAACGCAATTTTCATTGGAGCGGGTCTTAAAAATGAAGATCTAATAAACTTTTCTACATTTTCTAACCAATGTACAGTGACAAATATTATTTTGAATATCATCAAAGATTCAAAAAACAAACATATGGTGATCTTAGAGGTTCTAATTTTATTGTAACCTATACTCTGTCCTAATATATATAAAATAAAGTTGTCAGAGAAGGAAGGAGTCACTCTAGTTTTGAGAAGATGTCGATCCCTTCCTGATTCCCTGAAGATCCACCAACTCCATATACAATGTTGGATTTGTGGGCAAAGACTGTATCAAATGCTGACCCTCAACTTCTGAATTTTTTTTGTTTCCACTGAAATTCCCTTGTAGGAGTGGAAAACTGTCAGTCATAAATGTCTTTTCCAAGCTTGCAGTAGTGCTGGGCGATATGGGAAAAATGGTATATCAGGATATAAATTATTTTATATCACAATAACGATATGTATCACAATAATCCAAAATAAAGTTTGTTTTCAGTTATTCTCTGAAAAAAAATATCATTACTTACTTTTCTCTGGCTTTTTTAAGTAACATGTTACTGAATAGTTAGAAATGAGAAACAATTTTTTTAAAGTGCACAACAGTTTCAAGTTTCCTAGTAGGAAAATACATTTTTGCTCAAAAGTGCAGCAATAAAAATAAACAAATAAAAACAATAGAAATGATAGAAGAGAAATGGCACAATACACACTTTTCTATCACCCATACAACACCGCTGTCATATCGCCCAGCACTAGTTTGCAGGCAAGATATTGGTAAAGTAAACCACAGGGAGATAAAAAACTGAGTCTTAGTGTGCAAAATAATAAAATAAAGAGATAAAACAGAGCATGTGGTCACATGATCCACTTGTTTTGTGGCTTAAGATTTTTTTTTTTTTTTT
>NC_050527.1:29408402-29440504 GCF_002922805.2 Oryzias melastigma
GAATTTTTTTTGAGAATTTGAAAATCAACTGCCATTCAAAAGACTACACTACCATTCAATATGAAATTCTGTTCAATCTAACCAAAGGATTGATTTAATTGAAGAACAAGCCTCTTCTAGAGGCATGTCCAAAGTGTGGGACACGGCCAATTTGACCCTTTCCCTCAGCCCTCTTTCAGAGGAATGTAGAAAAATGACAATAAAGATCATTGACCCAAAACCTTCCATCCCACTCAATAAGCTGTGCGTGCACAACAATGTGCTGGACGTTGTTAGCGCAAAGGTCGTCATACAGGCCGACAATTAGACTTAGACTTAGCCTAAGACTTGGCTTTATTGATCCCTTTGGGACGGCACCCTCGGGGAAATTTTAAGTTAATTATTTAAACTAGGACTGGATTTTTAAGGTAAAATCTTGATGTTTCCACATGCATTTTAAAGATTGTTTAATTCAAATGTTGCATTTCAGAGGCACAGAAATCGCTCCATCTGTTTGGCCTACTTTTGTGACTTACTTTTTGATGGCCGTTGATTTAGCAAACTGAAGCTGTAGAGTTCGTCCAAAAGTCACAAAAACGTTAAACTTTGAAAAATAATATTTAGTACAAATTTAGAAACACTAATGGTCCTTTCAAATGTTGTACTTCTGTATCTCTATATTGTTCTTTGTCAGTAATGTCCTAAAGATATCTGTCCTCTCTGCTCAGACAGATCTTTTTTCAAATATGAAAATCAGAAAATTTTGTGAAATTTGCAGAAAATTTATTTTTTTATTTCTAAAACAAAGTTTGTATTTTTATTTAATGATAATAGCTAAAATAAAATAAAAAAGGTTAAGTTAAAGTTGGCCCTCAAACATCTTCACATTGCTGAATCTAGCTTCCCTTTGACACAAATTCACCAAAGTGACTCCAATATTTTCCTTTTCAAATGTGCTTCAGCCTGGAAATCATAGAACTGTCCCTCCGTGTTACTGCCTCTATTTCAGATATCATAGATATAGATAGATATATCTATATAATAGATATCCCCTGCTTTTTTAGATCTTTTACAAATGTTATTTCTTCCCAGAGTAATTCTGTTCAGGGTCACAAATGGAGGAGGGGGTTCGTCAGCTGCTGTTGGTGTGACAGACGGGTCACCAGGTCATCACAGGGTCACACAAACAAAAGTTTTATGTTTACGGCACGGGTACCCTCCCTAAAACACATTTGTAACTGCTTTCTCGCGTTGGCGTTTCAGAGAGTTTAAGGAGGAAGAGTGGACAAACTGGAAACTTTAGTCTAAGTCATGTTTAGACTTTAAAATGGTTTAAATAGTTTAGAAAGATCGTAGGGAGTGTTGGGAGTAACAAAAAGTAAATATTGCAGTGAAAAATAAAAAGTAGTCCAAGGCATAACAAATGATTTTTTTGTTAAATTTCCAGTATTAAAAGTTGAATAACTAACATTTTACACAAAATTAACTGTCTAATCTGCAACAATTCAATTCAATATAACCACAAGATGATACAGATAAAGATAAAACTTTCTTATAAAGCTTCTAGACCCAAATCCTTCAGTTTCTTGCTTTAGTTCCTCGAAGTGTAACAAGTAATGTGTTACAGCACAACACTGATCATAGGGAATGCATGAAGTCAACAGGGAGTCTCTGCAAAGATAACAAAATAACTAAGCGTCTGTGGGGGCGGTTTTGTGTATATATTTAAAAATGTGCGCATGTGATCCTGGGCAGGAACGACTCTTCTGCTTCCAAAAAAGGCCCCAAAGAAATTAGGTTAAGCGATGTGCGAGCCCCACAGCTGTTTGAGGGAGCCACATAAGAGGCTTCCAGCTGTGCGTCGCAGATTGTCCCGCCACCTCAAAGAGAACACATCAGACGACAAGAGGAGCGGCAGAGAGCAGCAGAAAGACCCTTTTATTTCCCACAAGTTAGATTTGAAATTCCCTGTTTTCTCTGCGACAGAAAACATTACAGGCAAAGAGTTTAAAAGAATATGAGCTTCTGCGGAAGTTATGATTATAGCCTTTTCTATCGCTCCCTATAGAGAGCATGGCCCTCAGCAAGGTGACGAGGAAGCCGCCCACATACGGCCGCGGTGGGAGCTGAAGCATCATAATTGCACTGTCACAATAAAACTGATGCAGGGCTTCCAGGTTTCAGCTCATGGCAGCGTCCTCAAAAGTCACATAAAGCGGCGCCGCTGATTTATCGACGTTATTGTGCATCCAAAACACGCTGTAAGTCAACTGTTAGTCAGAATTTTGTGTGCATTTGTGATGTGGTGCAATTTGCCATTTCTTGGTCATGCATGAGCAGCCCTTGTGTGTGATCTCCGCCGTCGTTCCCATCATCCGTCAGACGCCTTCAAGTTGAGAAAACCCCGGCAGTAATTAGCGCTAACAACCTGGGAGTTTTCCTCAGAGGGACACACTTTTCGGCGGCATCGCCATCGACTCCAGGACAGCAGGGATCATAAGGCTCAGATTGAACTCCCTCCCTCTCTAATTTTGTTTTTTTCTTGTGATTCTCCTCCTAAGATGAGCTTTTTTTCCCCCCCGTTTTGGCGAGGCTTCACGCAGCGGCCAGCGAAATGAGCTGCAGCCACATTTCGATCATGATCGCAAAAACACCCAACGTGGCACTCTATAATTGCAGGCAGTGTTTCTGAAGGTAGGAGGTACCGAGCTGATTTGATGGAGGCAGTAAAGACTGTAATGACTGTGAAAAAAGGAATCGAATGCAATAATCTTGCAGACACCATAAAAACACACACCTCAAAATGAATATGTCTCATTCCAGAGACTGCCGTGACCTCTCTGCTCCCACACTTGCAATGTACTGTATGTTGACATTTACAGAGGAGGAAGGGAAAAAAACTGTCTGCAGAAAGTCCAGTATTCAAGGCTTGCTTGTTTCTCATATAATCTTCTCAGACATATTATCATCCCACACTCCACTGACAGCGAAGAGTCCCCATGCAAGCCAGCTCTTCCTCGTCTTTTCCTTCTCTTCTGCCTCTAAAGAGGAGCTGTCTCCTAAATATGTGAATTTTACAACAAAAAGGACTATTTTCTTACAGTAAAGGGAAATAGTTTCCTGTGTTTTGCTTAAGAAAAGACTCTAGCTCGCAGAAAAAAGCTGGACTCACGGGAGATTTCTCTATTTCTGATCCCAACTGTGGGTTTAAATAGGACACCAACATTTTCAAGCGCACTGGCTGGCCACTTTATCAGGCACGCCAGCAAAATCTCATCTAATCTGGTTATTATTGAGGTCCCAGGAGGTGGAGCTGTAATGAAGTGATTTATAAAAGGTGGTTTCTTTTTGGTGAACCTTTTCAAAATGATTGAAGGGGCCAAAAAATCAAGACTACTACTTCATATAATGAACTTCAAGATAACCGCCAACCACAGTGGCCTCAATAACATAACGATAATTAAATTATTAGAGTTTTTTTTTTTTTTTTTTTTGTCAAACTTAGGTTATAATATATGAAACGTATACGTTTGTTAAAACAGTCTCTCAGACAGAGCTGCTGTGCTCAATTTAAAGACCTACTCTGCTAAAAATTGTGTTTTTGGAGTATTTCTTTTTCTGATGGCGTACATAAAGAAAACTATGATTAAAATTGTGTTTCTGAGTATTTATTAGAACCGCGCATTGAAAAATGTCATAGGATAAAGCTTGTAAAAGCGACGTATGTTCTACAATTGGAGCTCCCTGCTTCACTCTATGCCGATCATAGACTGTATATCACTGGAGAGTGTGATCCCTCATGTTCCAAACAGAAAGTACCTGCTAGCACCAAGAAGCCAAAATCCCATAAATGTCTAAGATAAATAAACAACTATTAATCAGTCATTCTTTTTGTCTCTGATACCTTTTTCTTAACATTTTCTTACTAATCCTGATTTTATTTCACAATACTTCTACTGTATCTCAAGCAATTCAAGTTATAAACTGACCAATTAGATGCGCCCAGCTCGATCGTTTGATTGACACCTTCTTCCAAGCCATTTTCACTGGAAGGGGTGTGGATGTGCTCACTCATGATTGGTGACTGTAGTTGCCATAGAAACATTGACTCAGACCTACTCGGACCAATCACAGTCATTTGGCTTCAAATGGCAGCACCCGTATAATGGAAAGATAGAGAATGAACTGACATCATTTTGCTGGAGTCAGGCATTTTCTATGGGTGACATCACTCGCAGTTATCTCCATCTCTCTTTAGTCTATGATCCCAAAACACCCATGTAAGGTGTTGTTGTCCCAATCTGGGTGGGCAGTGTGGTGATGTTCCGAGTGGACGAGCTCGCTCCTGGTATTCATGGATTCCCAAATACTGTTTTCCTCACATGAGAGCCAACCCTTAAGTTTCTCTTAGAAGTTAGTTTTAGGAGTGTTCATTGTGATTGGGTTGTGTGTGTTAATGGGAGGGGGGTGTAAAGGGTTTTTAATGTGTATGTTTTTTGTCTATAAATGTAAAACTATTCAACTTGCACAAGATATGAAAAGTGTTTTGAAAAAAATTGGTTTGGTTTGGTTTGGTTTGGTTTGGTTTGGTTTGGTTTGGTTTGGTTTGGTTTGGTTTGGTTTGGTTTGATTTGATTTGATTTGATTTGATTTGATTTGATTTGATTTGATTTGATTTGATTTGATTTGATTTGATTTGATTTCATTTCATTTGATTTGATTTCATTTGATTTGATTTGATTTGATTTGATGGCTGTAAGCTAGCGGGAGAGACCAGGTAAGCTTACACTGCGCTAACAGTCCAATCCAAAACTCATAGGTGAATTTCTAATGAACTAATGTCACTCTGCAAAAATTATGTCCTAGAAAATGACACAGGTTTCTTGATATTAGCTTAAAATGACATAATCATAATTAAAAAAACACTGGGAAGGTTTTTACAACAGATCAAAAGAAGATTGGAGTGGGTCTTTAAAGTTAAATAAGTAACCTTTAAAAGCACATAATTTAATAATATAAAGCTCCTTAACCATAATTTTCGATTCAAACACCATTATTTCAAGGTTCTTTTCAAGGATTTGAACACATGAGTATAATACAGAAATTCAGTACTTCAAAAAGAACAATGACAGCTTCAGGGGAGAAAAACAGATTTCACTGAAATGAAAAAGTGCAGAGGTTTGTACTGTCACCTGAGGAGGACTGCTGAACTGTTCAGGGTTTACACTGCCAATGCCCTATTTATGCATAAGCAGGAATAAGAAAAGATTTTTAAGAGGAGCTTTTATCTCAAGTTTTTCACACTTTACAAAATAAATTTTACTTGCAGTTAAGAAATATTATAGTTTTAGTTCAGAACTGCTTCAAGTTGAACCTTGAAGTCCACTTGGGGAAACTTTAGCCTGCGACCACATAGTATTGAAAAAAAAATGTCCTGATTTGTGTGTCCTGGATAAAGACACAATCATCCTCTCTGCAGGGGCACAAAACAGCTCAGCATGGAGAGGCGTGTGATGCTTGAGATTATGGAGGCACCAAACAAACTTTTTCTGTCTGCACCACTGATAGCAGAGCCCAATTTGAGACGTGCACCCCACACAGAGCAAGCCTCCCTCCTTCAATGAACGGGAGGGGAAAAAAGGCCACAGGAAGAATTCAAAACCTCCACATCCGTCACATGCCAGCTTTTTCTGTGGGCTGTTAACTAAAATAAAAGTCCCTCCTTGAACTCTGGACCTCAGAAAAAGCAGAGAATAAATCATAGCTGGAATAAGGGTGAGAAAGAAGACTATAACGATGTAAACAAAGTTGAAGGTTTGCCGATCTCATCTTAGGTTTTGTTTAGCTTGTTTTTCTGTTCATTTGCTCTTCAATAGTTTCGTCTCCAAGTAAACGCGTCAGGTGTGTTAATGAAGTATTATAAAGTCGGGGGAAGCTTGAGAAGCTAATTATCAACTGTCTGCAGACAAGGACGCCACAATCAAACACTGAGCACATATTTTCCTCGCTTTAAAAAATAAAAGTTGTTTCACCCAGAAAATATTTTTGCTTCTTTATTTTAATAATCTCTTGCTACATGTATGTATTTGAATACATATTACTGTATGTTTCTTGATTCACGTAAACATAATTTTTTATACTTTTTGTTGCATAGTACTAGTTTATGAATAGTAGTATAATATATATTACAGTTAGGGTTTAATTATAAATGTGTAAACAGCTACCATATTTTCCGCACTATAAGGCACACTTAAAATGTGAGGATTCTGTGCTTTAGTTTGTTTGTTTCAGTTGTATTCTTGGGTTTGCTCTGAGTTGTCCCCATCAGTCACAACAGGTTCCTATTAATCACCCACAGCTGTTTTCATGTCTGTTAATTGTGTTTCAGCCTATTTTCTGTCAGGAACTAGAGTTGAAGAACCCAATATGCGGGAGACGAGGCTTGGTGAGAGAAACATGACAAAACCATGAAAAAATAAAAAAAGGTGACAAAACAGAAAGACAACCTGACAAGGGTGAACTGAAAACTTAGACATGTAAACAGGCTAAGGGTAATTAACAAAAATGAAAACATCTGTGGATCATGATTAACCTGGAACTGGTGTGACAAACAAAGGGCAACTCAATACAAATAAAAAAAAACTAAACCTCAGAACCCTTACAGTACCCCTCCCCAGAAGAGCAGATCCCAGATGCCCAAACATCTGGGAGGAGGGGACCTGGAGAAACAAAACACTTTCACTAGAAAACACACAGATACAAGGGGTATCAGAGGACCCCTCCTCAGGAACAGACAAGAAGATGAGGTGTTCTCTGATACCCCTCACATCTGTCTGGCTGAAGGAACCCCAAGACCAAATCTGAATTCTTTTCTACCCTTCAGCTTCTCCCTAACCTTCATTTAGCCCTCTAAATAGAAAGTTATGGGAAAAGAGTGTCTTCAAATTCAGATGACACTCCCCCTCATCATCATTGTTTGCTGGTCATGTACGCTAGCACCTAGCTACCAGCACTTGGAAAACACACAACAAATGGTTTTATAACATTAAAATAGTCCTGCTAAAGCAAAAAGTAATTACATTAGAATTTAAACATCCGTGCTTCCAAGCACATCCACGTGGAGAAAGGAGTTTCTCCTTCGCGACAGAGTGCGACGCAGAACACCCTCACAGTGAAGGGAAATACAGTCAAAGGACCGTTAAAAAAAACAATTTCAGACACCCCTACAAAAGCCCTCACAACTAGAGGGGTAGGAAGAAGCCATATGGGTAGGGAAAGAATCCCGATTTGGCCTGTTTTCTAGCATTTGTTCTATTTGGGTTGAACAGATTTGGGCTAAAAATGTCATATTCATATTTAAAAGACCTATGGGAACACTTGGAAAACAGATCAAAAGATGATTGGAGTTGGACTTTATGTAAAAGAAGGTGTCTTTAAAGGTATGTTATATACTGTAACTAACATGAAAAGTGGAGAATACAGATTTTATCCTTTTGTAAAAATGTTGTTGGATAATTATACGCTGGTTTGAAATATTTACATATAATATAATAAATTAAAGATTTTTAACCATGTTTTCTAGATTCCAGTACCATTATTTCAAGGCTCCTTTCAAGGATATGAACACATGAATATAATACAGAAATTCAACACTTCAATAAGAACAATGACAGCTTCAGGGTAACTGAGAAACCATGGAGAAACAAAAGGGGTGATAAAACAGAACAGATCACCTGACAAGAGTGAACTGAAACTCAGACATTTATAGGCTGAGGGCAGTTAACAGAAATGAAGACAGTTGTGGATCGTGATGAGCCTTGGAACTGGAGTGACTGACAAAGGGCAAATCAGAACATCACTAAATACAACAATAAAACAAACTAAATCCCAGAACCCTTATAGTACCTCTCCCAAACAGGGCAGATCCCAGATGCCCAAATCCATAAGAGAAGGGGACCTGAAGAAACAAAACAGCTAAACCAAAAACAGTTAGTCTTCCTGCAGCCAGACGGAATAGAGGGATATCAGAAAACATCTCCTCTTCATGAGCTTTATGAAGAAAAATCTGCTTTGAGGCTTATTATCTAGAGCAACTTAGATAAGGATTCATTCTGATTTTACTTCTTGGAGTGATTTTGAGAGGTACACTGTAATTTGTCAAAATCTTTATTTAGGAGATATTGTGAACACGCTAACACAGCTTACATATTGCGATGTTAAGCTTTTTTTTACATTACTATCAAGGTTGAGAGTGTTAGTGGCATCATTGTGCTTTTTCTACAAGTTGCTAACAAGGTTAGAAGTTACAGGTATTGCAAATGTGCTAACGCAGTTAGCATAGTCAGTATCAAACTGTGTTTTTTCTTTTACGTGTTACTAGCAAGCTTGAGACTTAGCATAATTTAATTTATTTGTCTTAATTTATTTAGTATGTTGCGATTGTTTTTTTCTTTGTAGAAAGTGTTTCTTTTTTGTGAAATTTTATCCCACTTCTTTATTTCATCCATTGAAGATAATGAAACATTTTTCAATATATTTCTATTTCCTCCCAACTTAGAGAAACTGGAAAAGGAAAAACGGCAGAAATTGGTTCCATTTCTATCACAGGCATCCGATCCCAGTAAGAAACAAGCAGATTCATCGAGAGCAGAGCACCCCTGAGACCTGAAATAATATATTGCTTATTGTGTAGGACTCAAACAGCCATCCATCTGCAGTCAGCCATTCTGCTTGCATCAGGCCCTTCTATTCATTATTATATCAGTTTACACAATTTCTTGCAAATGGCTCCACCCAGAAGCAGTGCTTCCATTTCAATTACTGACCGACAGTTGTGCACGATGAGAGTTATTACATTAAGGATGCTGGAATGAGCTGCACCTGGGAGAAGGTATGTAGAAAGCTCCAGCACTCGCTACACAAGCCTCAGAGAGTCCAGATGAACTCAAGTGGATTTCAAATCAATGACATTCTAACAGATGGTGATGACACTCGGAGGCCCTCCTGCCACACATCCTCCATGGAGAAAACACACCAAAATCATTAGATCTCACAGCAGAGGATCAATGATGACTCCTCTCATCCTGTATTCAGAGATCTTTCTGTTTGCCACTATCTACCTCCAACCACATGAACAAAACAAGCTCTGCGACAATTTAATGAAGACTATCCTTCATGATAACAAGATTTGAATGGAAGTACTTTAATCAAACCTCTATGAGTCCTGCCGGATATTCCAAAGTGTAAAATTTTGGCCAACTATAAATTCCTTCAGTAGCAAAAAGCTTTGCAAATCCTTCAATCTGCAACAAGTTTGCTCAGCAGGCCCGCTGAAACATGAGCGCAGAGGACTGCAAGTGCAAGCAAATGATGACCGTGTCACACTCTCACAAGACTTCACTGACCCCTGATCTCGTAGAAAAGCAACTATGCTTTATTCACATGCACCAGTAAGGAGTTGACCCTTAAGGGTGCTGCAGGTTTTTAGATTGTCCGGGCCTTAAAGGGAGTTCAGGTACATCTTGCAGTTCTCTGGAGGTTTGTGCGGTTTGTGTAAATGGAGTGCACCATTTTGGTGCTTGTGGTAAGTGTATTGTGAAGTATGATGTTCACAGGTGACACTGTCGTCCGGTCCCCATACACTGCACTCCAGTCATTAGTGAGGTGCACACACTGGCTCCTTGCTGACAGTGCGCAAATGCTGCATGCATGGGGCGTACAGGTGATACCGTACTGCTGATTACCTGGATCAGGTGTGTTTAGCCAATTAGGTGTTGAAAACATGTAGGACACTGGCCCTCAAGGCCTGAAATTGGACACCCCTGCTTTACGGGTGCACCAAATGGTCTACGACTTTGATATTTTGTATGGCCCACCTCCTCTGAAGATTTGCCTATTTTTTTTCCACAGACTGCCTGTATCCACCCATAAGGACAGTTGTGTCTAAGGCCCAACAATAAAAGTAAAACTGAAACTGAGAGTTGTTCTGTTCAGAGTCAGTGAGACGTCAGCGAGAGCAGCGTTCTCATCTCACAACACAATGAGTTCAGTCATGTGAAGGCCTGTTTCTGAGAGGAATCTTAATTAAAAGAGAAAAGCTGAAGAAACAGCAATACAAGCATAAAGTCACAACTAAATGACAAGAAAACACTGTTAAAGAACAGCAAGGATTTAAGAGTTGAGATGAGTTAGTGTTTGTTATTGAAACATTTTTATACCGCTGCTGTATCGCCGTTATGTTTGAGGAAAACATGCACAAACCCTGATTATTAACCTCACTTCATGATCAATTGTCAAATGGTTGGTAATTAAAGAGATGCCATCCAAATGTCACTACCAAGTCCCTGACTGATCAAAGTTCAACATCCATTAAATGGCTTTACATTTTGTAAGAAGAGCCCGAAAACAGTCTTAAAAATGTGTGTAGGGACACAAGAACACAAACGTTTTGAAGCCTAAAACGCATTTATAAGTGACACACTAAAAGTGTCCACTTTAAAGAACGTCACTTTGTTGAAAAATCCTTTTTTGCTTTTAAGTGCAGATTTTCTTATATCTCTCTTCAGATTATTGTCGCATGTTTATTTTAAACACTCAACATTAACACAAAATGCACATATTAACATAAAAATGTGGGTAATTATTCAACCTAAATGTGTTTGGTTTATTTGGGTTTTTTTGTTTTTATTTTTTAAAAACCTTTTTTTTTAATGACCTTTGTGTGAGGGGAAGATGCTGCTAAGGCTGATCAATAATTGGTGTGAAAAAAAAAATCCAGTTGAATAATTTGCAAATAGAAGCCAAGCTGATCACTTATTTACAAAAAAAAATAAAAAAATTTAATTTAATTATTAAGTTGCATTTTAAATAAGTAAATATGCATCCATGTAGTTCTGAAATGTCATCATTTTGTGTGCAAATCCCCACAAAAATCCGCTGTGGCAAAAAAGAAAATGAGTGTTTAGCACATGAACAGACATTTTCAGTGTTTTCCTACTTTACTCCTTTCATTAAACGCACTGTATTCTGATCTACATTAAAATATAAATTAAAGTAAACTTCACACAAAGCGTATTGCCATTTCCAGATCATCAAAAAAAGAGAATGTGTGATAAAAAGAAATCACACTTTAAATATTTAGAGGAACAAGTTCAAAGCTGGTGGGCGCGAGTTAGAAACGTCTTTCAAGTTAAATCCATTTTTGATTTATGAGGACGAACATTGGTAATCACTAGCTATAAGAACAGAGCGCTTAAGTTGGAATTAATAAAACCAAATTCAGTTTTACAAACATCCCTTTGATGCCAGCTCTGTGTCATTTTTTCATCCCTTAAGAAAATGTAGATGTGGATTCATCCTCAAACCATGGATCTCAATGGAATGGAATTTACTGAAGTAATAAAAGAGCAAATACATAAACAGAACACCTTAAACAAAACTTTTTTTTTAGATAATCAATGTCTTGGCAGTGACTCACAGGGAAAAACTCCAGCTATTGAAACTTTGCTTTCATTGGATTCTAAAGCAGAGCACGTTTAAAGCGTGTAAAAGTTGTTTCTGAAAGCTTGTCCACTAAACCATTTATTTTGTGAGTTTTCAACAAAACAAAGAAACAAAATTGAAGTAAAAACCTGTTTTAACCTCTTCATACCTAACTTTATTTCCAATTACATAAAACACTTTTTTCAATGTTTTTTTTTCCATTCAAGGTGATGTTAAATTAAGTGGAGTTCAGGATTTAATGGTACGTTGCGACTTACCGACATGCGGTATGAAGAACTTAATTTTTTTTTTTGTGTGTGTGTGATTTTGTACTTCATGGTGCATTCACATCCGTACCTTTTTTCCAACCTGCCTTCTTAAGATAGTTTGCTGCTTTGGCAGCTTTGACAGCTCAGCTGAACTCTAGAGATGGGTACTTGGACGTGAGACATGCGCACGAGTCACAATCATTGACTGTATGAGAGAACTCAACTGAGCGAGTGTGACATCACTCATATACATGCCTTAAATCCAGCTCCAACTAAGTGAAGTCAATCCAGTCACCATTTTACGCGGCCATTTGGAGCCAGACAACGTTAGTAAGCAGTGAGTGGTCTGAATCATTGACAGTTTATAGAGAACTGGATAGAGTAAAGGGGATGTCACCTATAAAATGACTTATATTCAGCTCCAACTAAATTTTTTAATTTTTCATCAATATGTCTGTCGTCATGTTGGAACCAGGCGTCCACAGTAAGCCATGATTGGTCCGTGTCAGTCTTAGTCCGCGTTTCCTTGGCAGCCAATCAGTAGTGAACATGTTAGAAGGCCACACCCCTTCCACTGAAAGCAGGCTCAGGAGAATCTGTCACTCAAACGCCTTGAGCTTTTGACATGAGGCCACCTACTTTTACAGAGGTGTCTGGTTGGTCAGTTCATAACTTGAATAATTTATTTTTTAGTATTTAAACCTTTATTTAACCAGGAAAGCTATTAGGAACATGTTCTTATTTACAATAACGACCTGGGAACTGGAAAAATGCAAAGGCAGATAAAAGCACATCTGAATATGTACAACAATTTACATCAAATAATCACAATAAGTTGTGCTGCAGCAAAAATATGACAAAAAAATAGGATTATCATGAATATTTTTACAAAAGCTATCAGGGCAAATAGAAAGAGTAAAAACTAGTTATTTCTCTTTAGAGGTCTTTGGGATTTTGACTCCTTGAAGCAGGAGAGTAGTGTTTGAGCATAAGGGGGAGGGATCAATCAGTCCAGTAATCAAATACAGTCAATGGTCTGAGCCAATGTTTCATGGGAACTACTGTTCCCAATCAGGAGTGAGCTTGTTGGAAGGCCACACCCCAGTGCTCAGGAGAATCTCTCAATCAAACATTTCGATGTTCCAGAAGGCACTATATGCTTGTATAGAGGCATTTGATAGGCAAATTTAAACTTTTCTGCACTACAGAAAAAATAGCATTAAAAAACAGGATAGCAAGAACATATAAAAAAATAGAATATGAAAGGTTATTCTGAAAAATACAATGACAGAGTAATAGCTGTTTATTTCTCAATAGAAGTCTATAAGACTTGCCGGGGTCACACCGGACCCTGGTGCAGCGGAACGTTTCGGCGTCTGGTCTATTTTTCCGCGAGCCGCGAGCGCTCTGCGTCAATACTGGCAGGAAGTTGCATCAAAATACATGAGAAAATCTGGTTTGTTTTCAAAATAGAACCAATTTTTCACAATAAAACGCCGCGATTGACAATTGTGATCATGTTTTTGTGTCTAAACAGACTGTAGAGATAAAAATATGCATACAATCAAACACACAGACACGCGTGCGCGAGAGCCCCCACCCCGCACACCACAGATCTCCGGAGCAGGTGTGCTGGGCTGCAGGGTTCTGGGAAGGAAAAAAAGCAGGGCAGACGCTCAAGAAAACAGACAGACACGAACACGCGCGCACAAACAGATCAATGAAGTGAGCCGACTGCGGAGTTGGGGGTTGGGGTCTGTGTCAACAGGGGCAGAGACCATCCCCTTTTAGCAAAAACACGGGGTGATATCTTGGTTATTGACTTATTACCCATGATGGCAAAAACAAAATAAAAGCAATAGCTCTAGCAGAAGCGCCTGTCGACCGTCGCGGAAAAATCCGCGTCTGATGTGACCTGGAGAGACTTGGCTTCCTCGAATCAGAGAATACTTCCTGTTTGGAACGTGAGAGGGGTCACAATTTAGCCTTGACTTGAGGTTTGGGACTTGTGGGAAACATTAACTTGTTAAGGAGTTGTGCTACCTGGAAACACCAACTTCCTGTTTTAGTGCCCCCACAAACTGTTTAAAATAAGTTAAATGACAATTTGTGACAATAATATTTATTCTAACAATAAGTTTTAAAAGTTAAGGCATTATTTTTTAAATAAATGCATAAACTTCCGACTTCGTTTGGACTTACAAAAAGGAACTTGTGAGCATCTCTGCTTGGGAGTAAATTCAGGTGCGATGCACAAACAGTATGAATGCAAATTGACTTTCTAATAGACCAAAGGGAAAAGAAAACTAGAAAAAGGTTAATCACAAACAACTACATTAATATATCATGGGTAAATATGGTCCAATGAAAAGTTAAAAGGCTTTTAATAATATGCAGATTCTTTTATAATGTTTCTCTCTTCTCCTGGGGGCTTTTGTGAGACATTCTGCTGGAACTTTGTCAGTTTTCCAGTTTGGTGTTCTTCAGTCAAAGAGTGGAGCAAACCAATTAAAGTTGTACATTTTCCCAAAGGTTTTCAATCCAACAAAGTCTGCAGCATCCTCCTATAAAAGCCCCTTTAAACCTTACCAGCATGTAGACATGCTTCCTCCCATTGTAGGTCATAGAATAACATAAACTTTTCCCTCTAGGTCAGGTTAGGTTCACGAGTTTGCTTTTCCCACTGCTTCTGCTGGCAGACGGGGGCAAATATTTGTTTAAACTTTAGCATTTTTGGAGGGTCAAGTCGTTTTCCAGACATTTCTCTGGATGGATTTCCCACATGGTTCTGAGTAACGAACCACGCGCTGTGTCGGGTTACATTTTAGAGAGCTGGATGATGGCAGTTTTATGAGGAGTCAAAGGGTCTGTCAACTCTCTGTAGAAGTGAGTGGTGAACTCATACCAGCAGTTTTCTGCCCTGAAGTCTGCCCCTGTCAAAAACAAACTCAATCTTTAAACTCAAGTATTTTATCCAATGTGGTCGAGATTATTGTAATTACGTCAAATGAGATTTTGGAGGAAATATTCACTAATTAACTAATTAAAACAAAAATAAAACCCTTTGTCCAACTAAGTAAGTGTAAAAAGTAGCAAACTTGTCAACTCCCTATAATCTGATCTACAACACCTCTCTTGTCCAGGTCGATTCCCCCCCAGCTGAGGTCGTTCACCAAGACATTCAACTTGGCTGCAACCTGGAGTGAGCTCCCCGAGCATCAATTACGATGTTAAACCTGCAACCTTACACATAAAAGCCCTGCAGCTCTCCCTCTAAAGCGACACTAATTAGACAGAAGCTGCAGCCAAAGGAGGCCGCATTACCATACCTACCCGTCACCTGGGAGCCAGCGTGTGGGCGAGGAAACAACACAGAACAAAAGAAGTGGACTCCAGCTAGACTACCGGCTTCAAAGACTGGCAACATGTCCGTCATTCCCAGATGTGTCTCCATTATTCACGGTAATGATTCCTCCTCACCGTGTTGAGCAGCCATAAAGGGAGCTGATGCTCACTTCCCTGAACAACAATCCAATTAATCTGTCATGTCTTTAAAGTTTCTTCGAGGTGACAGGCTTTATGTTCTTCAGATACCTTGTGAGGAAAGCGGGCTTTCAGTTATCAGTTATTAGGATTTCCTTTTCCTAGAGGTAATGACTTGTTTTTGGTCATCCCAGTGGGTCAAGAGTTTCCTTTACGGGATATGGAAAGTTTTCAGTCCCAAAGAGTTTATTTTAATATTCGATTCCTTTCTCTGAATGAAAGTGTTTGCGATGGAAACTAAAACTTCGATAAAAATGCCTTAAAAGCCCATTCAGATGAAAATCCAATTTTTGGTGTTTTTAGCATCTCATGATGGAGGACATTTATGAAGAAAATTAGGCTCAAAATTGCATTTCTAAGTGTTTCGTTCTTCAAATCGTAGTTAATCAGGAGGAGACGAAAAACCTGATGGAAAAAAGCCACAAGCTCCCTGCTCCACTCCATTCTGATGCTTCCACTTGTGGACGACTAGATCCAGTGTATGTTTTCCTCGTCTGAGCTGGCATCAGAATCAAAACTGTGTGGCTGGATAACTCTGATATTGCTCAATGTTTTTGTTGCACTGCTTTTGTTATGTTAGAGGTGTAAGCGAACAGGAGAGCATGTAAACAGGTGGATAACAGGAAGTGGGGGCGGGCTTTCTCTGTGCCAGAAATGTCCTAGAAAACAACGCAGGCATCTGGATTTCCAGGCCTCAAGAGCCGCTTTCCTGCAGGTTTTACAACTTATCTTGCTCTGGCATGTTTGTTTGGACACACCATGAGTAGGGCTCATTATAGGACATCCCATAATTCCTAGCTACGGTGCTGCAGTTGTTCCGCTCCAAGCATGGAGTGTATTCAAACTGAGGAAACTCAGAGGGAACCAGAGCTCAGTTTGATTGGAAAAGAACTGAGACCACATCAAAAGATGGGTCAGCGAGCGGTTCATGGACCAGAGTCCACTTGGGTGTATTCACTGAATACAACCAAGTGGACCAACAATTGTTCTGCCTCTCCTGGAGGACGTTTCAGTTTGGTCACTAAGTGGCGATCGTGCTATAGCATTACACCTTATTCCACAAGAAGAAGAAAGTATGAGCAAAGAAAACACAAATGTTTACTTAAAAAATATTTCCTTAAAAGCATTTGGAAAATTAATTCCTGTGAGTACATAAAGATGTTCATTAAATCAGCAATGTATGCTTAAGTCAACCAAGCGTTAGCATTAGAAGTCCTATGGGAAATCCCATTATACGTTAGCCTCACGCTAGCAGATTTTAGCATTATGGATTCGATTCAATTATAGTTTTATGGATCGATTATTAATCTATTAAGCTTGGATCAATTCAGATCAATATATTAATTTTATCAACCCAGCCGAAGTATTCAGACCGAAAATTTGCTCCGGATTATTGGAGGAAACAAACTCTTGAAACGAACCAAATGTGTCCAGTCTGAATACACCGTAAAAGACTTGTGGAAACACTTTTTAAAAAAATCAAAAGATGACTGGAGTTGGTCTTATAAGGACTTTTGTGTTCCCCAAATTCAAGAAGAATTAGTAGGCGTGAGAAGACACAACAGACCTCTACCTTCATTAATCACAGTTTCAGCAATAAGCCAACCCATTTTTTTTAAAGAAAATAAGTTATTCTAGACTTTTTTTTCATTAGGGTTTACTCAACCGTCACCTCTCCACATCCACAGTGAACAAAATCTGTAAAAGCGCTGCAACGATTCATCAAGAAACTGCTCCTCCTGAAGAGGTGAGCCAGATCTGGCTCTCTGAAAAACAGATCCATCAGCGTTTGGCCTGTGGCACAGACATGTGATAGGACTGAGCCATTGATCATTTTAATATTGCGCCTGCAAACTGCAAGTGCTGCACAGTTCTGGTTAGAACATACATTGATTTAGTCTTCCAGTGAAATTGTATGCAAGCAGCTTCTGATTTCAGCATCCATAACAAGAAGGCAGACGTGTCCGCATAATGTAAAAGTATGTGTGATCATAGACGCTAAGTCTGGACAGATATCGCCATTGTTTTTTTGTAATTAGTTGTGGAAAAACATATATGCGGGGACCATCTATTAAATGCAACACACTGAAAAGATATTGGATGTTTTCCAGACACTTCTCTCCTATATTTAATGAAGCATTTTGTGACATTAGAGATTAAATATCCCAACAAAAGGCTTAGAATATGAAAGAAAACAGGGATTGCATTTACAGCATGCAGACTCCCAGAGGGGGCAGGTGGAGGCAGGTACTTTAATTAGGTATTAAATCAGCTGAGCAGCTCTGATAATAACACTTCTCCCACCGCGGACGCTTGTGTCTCCTTGCTTGGCCTCATCCCGGGGAGACACAAATGAATCTCGGGTCACTGTCAGTGCCTCACACAGTAAACTATATGTGGTCCCAGAGAGTGGATGAGGCCAGCCAGGGGTGAGAGGTGACAGATGGTACAGACCATAATGAAACTGCCCAGGGGACAGCAGCGGGAGAATGCCGGAGGTATGGATGGAGGGCCGCGTGTGTGTTTATCTGAATTAGCTTTGCTAAGGTCATTACAGGGAGTGTGCTGCTGCAGCATGCATACACTGGAAGCGCGCTGACCCTGCGAGAATGATTAGAGCCATGATTCATACAAGAATTAACTCTTTTGAGGTCCTGGGGCATGCATGATTAACTGTGTGTGCCCAGTTGTGTGTGTGTGAGCTCTCAAGTACGAGCCGCATTGTTAATCAATACACTGGAGTGAGAAGTGGACGGGAGAAATGGATTGTGCAACAGGATATATGCTGACAGGTGACGTGACTAAACAAAGAGAGCTTTGAAAGGTCAGCCTATGTTTCATGGAGCAACAAAAAACACCTCAACTTAACCCTTTAACTGACGGCTCAAGAGAACTTTATAAAAACTTATTCAAAAACATTAATAGTGTCTATTGCTCTATTTTTCGGAGTATAAGTTGTGTGTTTTGCATAGTTTGGCCAGAAATATGACTTATACTCCAGAAAATATGGTAATTAGCCAATGAATGAATAAAGACATTTTTTTATTTATTTTTTTTTTCTAGGTTTGGTTATGAAAGGATTGAGGGCAGAGTTTCAGGCTCGGTTTGGATTGAGTCCTAAATCTTGCATTTGGTCTGCATTCAGACTGGTGTCTACCGCAGATTTCTGTTTTAGACCAAACCATGAAACAAAATCACATGACTAAAGATCTCTTCAGTCACTGGACAGCAGTTATAGAGGTGGGTCAAAACAAGAAGAGAAAGATGTAGGATTTCCAGGATTTTAATTTACTCAATTTTTTTATTTTGCTGATGGATTTTGAGCGTCTGTATGAAGGCCAAGCTTAACATATTTTACTGTTGCTTTGGTACAGTTGAGGGATGCTGCACAGCAGTTACTGGGAACGCTACAGTTATGAGGAACAGTAAGTCTTTGTGACATATATATTGTGGGGAAAGTAGTGAGAAGCAATGTGGATCATGTTAAAAGTTATTTTAATGAGCCCAAATTCATCCAATCACATTTCAGTGAGTTGTTGTGTCTCATCGTTGTGGTTTTATGGCATTGTTTTGAAGAGAATTCTGATAAAGAACTACAATACAGCAAACAAACTCTGGTTTACTTTAAGCAGACCAAATGAGCCCAGTCTGAATGTACCCTAAGATTTTAATTTGGAAGAGACTTTAAAACCCTTTGCAGTTATTTACTTATTTATTGTGGGGTTGCATCTAAAAAAAATCCTCGCAACATATTCAGAGGTTTCTGAAATACATCTTAAACAGTTCTCAATTTAGTTTCTGTAAAAAAAAGAGTAAAAAAATGGGGGTACATGGAATTGTTTTGGAAACAAGAGCATCACTGCTAAAATACTGAATTGATGTATGTCAATTTACAATTTCACCATAGATTTTTATTTACAACTCAACACTATTTGGTGACATATCAATGCTTTTTTTAAACTTAACTATAATTTGGGGTTTTTTTTCAACCAAATTCGTGGGTTATTCATATTTTGGGGTTACTTTTTGGAGCAAAACTGATTTTTTTGGAGGCTTTAATGGTTTAATTTTAACAAAATGTATGTTTTTTTTCCAGAGTTAAGATAATCACGAAAAAAAGTTGGTGCCTTTTTAACCTCAGAGTTGGATCGAAAACAATCCAACTTGGGTTAATTTTAACTATAAGGCTTTATTGTGTTTGATCTAAAACCAATTACAAAAAATCATTTCCACAAACATTGAGATTAAGGCTTAACAAAGAAAAAACTTTGATGAAAAATAATTGGTATTACTACTAATAAAAACAAAAGAATAGCAGTTTTGTGTCACAGCAAATAGCTTTAAAAAATCAGTTTGAGGATTTTATTAGTCACTTCTTTTGACTCGTTCTTTTAGAAATATATCAAACTAAATAAAAACATAAAAAGTACCTGACACTTTGGACAAGTGAATTTCTGCAGCAAACATTTGTTAAGTTTTGACCCAATTTGTACCAGAGTTTGTGCAACATTCCTATAATAACTGTTTAGTTTTAATCCACATGTGTCATGATTCTGTGTTCTGGTTTTGTTATGTTCTGTTTTCCCTGTCAGTCTCACCATGTTCAGGTTTAATCATCCACAGCTGTCTTCATTTAGTTAATTGTCCTCAACCTATATAAGTGTCTGGTTTTCAGTTTCTCAGTGTCAGGTCATCTGTTCTGTTATGTCACGTCACTGGTTTGTGTTCTCCTGGTTTTGTTATGTTTGAGTTTATTAAGTAAATCTTTGAGTTTCTGCCACCATGTCCTGTCTCCTGCGTTTGGGTCCTACACCACCAATCCTGACAACATGAAAATTGTCTCCAGTTCATTTTTTTAAATTAATTTTGTGATAAAAAGTTGCAATCTGTCGCAGCTTTGTAAGATCCTGGATGAATGTCTTAACACTTCTGAGCCTTATCAGAGTTTCTAAAGGAGCTTTCACACAAAAGTGCCTTTTAACTATTTGCTAAAGCTAGTAAACCAATTAAGTAAAAACTAACTAAAACTTTCTTTTGTCTGGTAACAGTAGATACCTTTTTTGCTGATCAGAATCTGTTTTTCCAATGGAACTCATCACTACTCTAAACCTAATTATTGAGTTAACATGAGTTCTTATGCTAAAACATTACTCTTTGACTTGTTCCCATTGCATTATATATTATATACAAACCATTTGATAATGCAATTGGTTATATACTTTAGTATTCTTAAAGTTTTACTAAAATGTCGTGGACATTTTTTTTTTTTGCTTGGACTTATTCATGACCACATGCAGCCATTTACTCAAATGTATTATTTTAAAATCAAAAACTGTTAAAGGACCCACACTCAGCCTGTGAGTCAGCTGCATGTAATTGCACAGTTAGGTTCAAATCCCAAAAGGCTGTGTGTAAGTTTAACTACAACTTTAAAAAAAAGAAGTCAAACATTGAAGCATAAACTCACACAGAAAGCTCACTGTGATGTCAAACGGACAAAACTCCTGATCATGACTGAGAGTTACCGGGAGCATCTGAAGGTCAGGGAGGCTAGGGATAAACTGAGCATGTGCAGCTCCTGTTCAAGATATGCTGATTAAGAAAGAAAATTAAGTAGTTTGAATAAAAAATAGTTTTATTGTCTAACATGAAATGAATGTATGAACAATCAGTTGTGCTGCTATGAAGTCCTTCTACGATAGATAAACACGTCTTGAACTGCAGCAGCAAATGAAGCTGCAGCATCCTCCCACAGATACATGCATGTCAGATTATTTATATATTGAGCTGTGAACGTCTCAGAGGTTAACTGATTCCATGTCAAGACTAAACACTCCTCTCACCCAGGGACAGCAGAGAGCAGTTCTATTGGTTAAACATCTATAATTCTACAGGAGGACAGTGGGTTTTGCTGTGGAAGTGCAAAAGTATTCTATTTTTAAATTAATTTGAACATTTGTACGGCAAAAAAAAGAGCTTTACTAATTATTTGTGCACATAATACAGTATTATCCAATTAAGCTAATTCTTCTTAAGTTTGACTTTATTTATGTGTGAGACCAGCAGCTGTTGGAAGGGAAGTAATGTTGTTTCTCATCGACTCGTAATGAGGTGACGTTAATGTTAAATTGCTAAGTCCTTAAGCTTGAGCTTCAGCCAATCAGATTAGTGTGGTGTGCTGTTCTGCTGGTTAATGAAATTGTGTTTGGAAGTTTGTATATTTGGGATTAATATTGATTTGTGTTTGGAAAATGGAGGGTAAACACCATCACTGTGTGCTCATACATTTATTGGATTCTTCCAGACTTTGGTTGAATCCCAGTTCTAACCTTTTGACCTTCTATCTGCATTCCTAACCCTTCAAGACAAAAGAAGGAAAACTAGAAATATAATTATATTTTTGGCCCTGAAGCCCACGAAGCTCCAGCTCATGCCTAAGTCACTATTGACTGAATACAGAACTGGACAGTGCAGGTGTGACATCAAACATAGGACATGCCTTATCTCCAGTTCTAGCTAAATAAAGAAGATTCAGTGACCATTTTTCAGCAATACGGACACAGTCATTTGAAGCCAGTGGACAGTGATTGGTCTGAGTCGTCTGAGTCAATGTTTCTATGGCAACTACTGTCACCAATCAAAAGAAAGCTTGTAGTAAGTTACATCTCTTCCACTGAAAGCAGCTCAGGAGAATTTATCAATCAAACATTTGAGGCGGGGCCATGAGGCACCACAGAATTTTACTGAGGCATCTGATTGGTCAGTTTATAACATGAAAAACTTAAGATCAAGAAAAAAAATCTTGTGAAAAAAATGTTGTATGAATGTTCATCATGACCTGTCGCCCACATCATGTAGGTACAACTTTGATATTTCCTGAGGGTCACCTGCATCCCACATACAGGTTTGCCTATTTTTTTGGCTGCAGACAGCCACCCGGAGGGGCAGTTGTTACTAAGGCATTATTACTGTCATTTATAGCTAATTTATTGTGTAAAGACAAATAAAATAACTATTTTTTACGTTTCTTTTTGGCGCACGTAAAAATGTATGATAGAACCACTAATTAAAAAAAAAGCAACAGCATAAAATGCTTCTGTAACAATGACCTAATATTTAAGTCAGCCTAAAATAACATTTTAATTCTATCATTGTTAGGTTTGTACTTTATGTTTAAAGATTCATTTATTATAGGATGAAATGAGACCCTCCACACATGTGAAACATTTAGATAGAGCTATGGGACACTGCGAAAGCTCAGAATGAGGCAGCAGAGGCAGATCTGTCTTGTCAAGCTTCTTCTCAAATCTCAATTTATGACAACTGAATATAAAAAAAGTCTACTCTTAGTCTTTTCCAGAAAGACGTGATTGATCCCATTTCATGAAAAGTTCTGTCGGTGGGTTAGGTTTTAATGTGCGCCAGTGGGTGCAGCGTCTCACTGCTTCAAATCCTGCTCACTCAACTCATGTAGTAAAAGTCTCTGGCGCAGATACAAAGAGATTTCATGTAATAATAGTCAGACTGTGGTGTGGAATGCAGGCAGAACAGAGAAAAAAACAATCCAAGATGGACAAACTCCCAGAAAGCACTCTGGCACACCTGCTACGGCGAGGAGCTCCAGAGACTGGAGACACACAGGACTGACTGATGCCGACATAAAAGCTCAGTTAGCGCTGGTTTCATACAAGCAACATACGTAAGGCCATGGATGAATAGATTTTTATTTTCCCCCCTAGGCAAACCCTATATAAAACAGTGTAATGAATACTGCAGAGGATCCTTGAATTTTAATGATTTAAAAAATGAGAGAAACAAGGAAGGCTTGACAAGCAAACACATTCTTCTCTACAAGGTCGTCATCCTGCATGGACGTCTCATTCATTAAAACAGCAAGAGAACTCCAGATTATCAATATCTATCCAATTCAAAAATGAGCCACGCTGTGATAAAAGTGTGCCATTCTTATTAAGATCTCAGTGTCGTCTTTTTTCTTAAAGATTATTTTCTGTTTCATGGGAGCGGTAGTCACTAATTTCTCCTGGGAGCCACAAGCTGCTGCTATCTCAGCTGTGTTTACTAATCTTCCCCTGACAACAATTTCTCAGCTCCACACAGCTAATACCGGTCCAATGTAAATAGCCTTATCTCATAAACTCTTGTTATCCCCCACCTTGGTTGTCCAATGTGAAACAGAAGTCAACACTAGAAGTGATTTAGCAGAAAAGTGGTGGGAACTTGGTGAATCTACGTCAAGCAAGGTTATCCAGCTTGACTTTTGTTGTAACTTTAAAAGAGCGGAAAGCTGAGATTTCACTTTAAAGTGACAACGGTGGGTTGAATAATGCAAGTAGAGCAGTGCTGCTCATGCAGAACTGATGGGTGAGCAAAAAGATGAACAAACACAATCTGTCTCCTGGTGCTGAAAGATGAGGCTGACGCCCAGAAGTTCTGGCGCCGCCTCGTCATGTGCCGACTCTCTGCCTCAGTCCACCTGCAGTGGTCCCGGGCTGCTCTAAAGGCCACGGCAGCAGCGTGTTTTAATTAAACCCAAAGGGAAAAGATTTAATTATCCCACCGCCGGTCGTGAATGGGGCTGGTAGTCGCAGGTAGATTCTCACTTGAATGCTGATGATGTGGAGGTGAGGAAGGTATGGGGTTGAATTAAACGTGGGACTTATCGAGCACAGGATTGAATTAGGATAAACGCCTGAAGGCGCCAAAAAGGATTTTTTTGTGCTGTAAATCGAAATTATTATTTTTTTAAAAAGTAGCTTTGAAAGAGACGAACCTTTAAACAAAGTTCACAACTGACTCAAGGCTCACCTGAGGGGGCGTTTCCTTTTCACTTTATTTTTAAGACCTGCTCCAATGAAATGTGTGTTTTTAACATGTTCATGTAGAATCTTTCACATGCTGGAGGACATATATAAAGAAAGTTAAGATTACAACGGTGTTCCTGAGTATTTCTTGATTCAGACTATCGTGAATCAGAAGCAGATGAGAAAATTCCAACAGTCCTACTCTTAAAACCCAGAGGCGAATTTCTACAATAGATCTAAAGATAACTGGAGCGGGACTTTAAGCAGTAATGAGAACCCTAGCTGCTGAATTCAAATAATTTAAAGTCATTTGAAATGAACAAATGCTGTCAATGTCTGGCTGTCAAATGTCTTTTAGTTTTGCTATATTCTAGAGAAGACTAAATGTTGACCTTGTAGGTTTGGGGTTTTAAATTTTAGTGTCCAAAATACAACCATGATCATTTTTCTGGTACACTATTTCCTGGCTATATCACGGTTCACCGTTTCAAGGATTATTTTCAGTGAAATTTTGCTTCATTTTTTTTATGCGTTCTGTGTCCTGATTGGCTGGAGACTGTGTCAGTCAATCTCTTCTGTACCATGTCTCCTGTACAGATACATGCAGCTCTCTGAATTGACATAAATCTTGGATCGTGATCAGATCTTTGCTTTTATTCTGTAATACTGGCCTTATTTTTTATGAAGGCTTGAACTTTAAGAGTTTAAAAGTGTGAAAATGTTAATGTCTGTCTGAGAAAAGTGTCTAAAGTGAGTGAGGGGATTTACAGCATTCTGTAATTCTACATTGTGGATTTCATCTATCACAAGTTATTTATTGAAGGTAACCTCTGCAATACAGGAGGGAAAACTCTATTTGGGAAGCAAAAAAACCCACTTCTGTTTATGTTTTTTATGTAAAAAAAATGTGTTGTTTTAATGGTGGCAAATTATAACTATCCAATGATTAAATCAGTGATGCAGCTTCTCAACTTATTAATTTGTCTGTAGTCATTCTAGTGTCATCTGCATAAAACTTTAGTGTGTTCTGCTTTCAGTTTCTACTAGGATCAAATGCAAATACTGGACTAGGGATTAAACCCTTTCTTTGTCCTTTCTTTTACAGAAACTCTTTTTTTTAATTGTTAAAAGTCAGAGATATTCAGGCTCAAATTAAGTTTTAGTAACAGACAAAATTTGATATTTAAGGAAAATACATCTACCATGAGAGTTAACCCTTTAACATCAGAGATGTCCCTGGCAACATCTAAATAACACAGGCTGTTTAACCTACCCATTCACAAATGCAGCTTTTCATATGGGCTTTGCACTGTAACACAACACATTACTATTCGTATAAAAACAGCAAAACATTGCTTTTCCCTGGAACAGGATAATCTGATTTACGTTGATTGTGTAAACACTTCACTACTGTGAAGTGTTGCAGATCAGGGCGAAGCTGCTGCTCTCAACTTCAGAATCCAATGGAATTACATTCATTGCATAAACAGTTGAAGAGTTACAGAAGTCAAATTTAAACACCAAGGCTAAAACTATGGTGTTAAAGGGTTAACAGATTATCAAGTACCACATCTGAAAAAACGCTTTACACTCTGCTAATGTGTTCACTTTTTCTGAGGCTGGTTTAGTGGTTGTATGGTTTGCTTTTTGCTGATATGCTATGTAATATAAACTGTTGTGTTCACTCTACACACTCGCACTCCCAACTCGTCATAGTATATGGATGGATGGTTCAGTCCCTCTCCATGTCACTTTTTGGGTTTCCCAAACTCGTCAA
The DNA here is from genome assembly GCF_002922805.2 of Oryzias melastigma. Taxonomy (NCBI): domain Eukaryota; kingdom Metazoa; phylum Chordata; class Actinopteri; order Beloniformes; family Adrianichthyidae; genus Oryzias; species Oryzias melastigma. The sequence continues at coordinate 29,434,274 of NC_050527.1, forward strand.
TTTTTAACCTGCTGGCTGTTCCCATTACATCAGGGGTTCCCAACCCTCAGGATGCAGTACCTGATGTGGAACCTGGTAACCTGGTACCGGTTCCTTATCAGGTACCGCGTCCTGAGGGTTGGGAACCGTTGATTTAATGGGAACAGCCAGCAGGTTAAAAAATGATGAGTTTGGAAACCACATCCCAGTATTGATCCAGTTACGGTACTGGTATCAGTCCGCTTACCAAGGGTTAGGGTCCCCTGATTAGTGTATGCTTTTTTTTCCCTTTCTGTGGCTCGGTACCAAGCACCCTTTGGACCAGTACCAGTTCGGGGCCCTAGGGTTGGGGAGTCCTGTTTTAATGGGAACAGCCAGTATGTCAAAAAACAACAAGTTCGGGACCCAAAATGTCAAAAGGAGGGTGCCAGAACCATACGTCCATATGTAATCAGTTGGGAGTGAGAATTCGTTGGTTCAGTTGATTTCCTCCCAAAGTTTTGTGAATTTGTTACCTACCTGTTGCCCCCTCCTCCCCCACTCATTTATCTGTCTGAGTCTTCCATCAGGGCTGCTCTTTAGCCCCCATGAGGCTCCAGAGAAAACCTTTACCTCTCTTGTTTCATCATTTTTCTTGAAACATAAAAGATTCGGTTTGTAATGTCAGTGGATATCCTGTGTATCTGATAAGGTAATGACAGTTTACACACCCGCAAAAACCCATAAGCACGAATCATCTGATATTTGAACACGTGATAACCAGAAAACCCTTCAATTACTCCATTATTTTTTTTCATTTTTTATGTATGTAATGATGCAAATTTCTAACTAATCCTTTTCTACTCATCTATTCTTGGTAAACATATCAACACTGGCAGTCAAAATTTTTCAAATGTGAAAAGTAATATGAATTTTACAACACATTGTTGTCGTCTTTCATTTGTACATCACGAGGAGAAAAAGGTGGTTGTCTTGGATACACCACGCTACTGATGGTTTCTCATCGGACATCGGGTCATTCTGTTTATAGGGTTACTCGATTTGCAGTGTATGTAAACAGCTTCACGCTTTCATAAAGTTTGTCAGCCTAAGCGCTTTGATCAAATGGAGAAAGCTTGACTGTGTTTCAGAAACACAATACATAAAGTGGAACAAATGTGGTCCATTTTCCCCTCAACATTTAATAGAATTCATGCCATTACCAGGCATGCATGTTTTCTCTCTCCTTCCTGTACAATAAACACTTCCATGCATGTTTTTTTCCCCCATGAGTTTGCACAATTCTCATTACCATATTATAGACAGATTGATTGGTCACAGCCGAGGGATGCCTGCTCCCTAATCATATTTCAGGTTTTCAGTAAAAGCACTTCAGCAGGAAGCTCACTGCCGCCACCGCTATTTCTGCTGAGAAGCTAAAAACGGAGTCTTCTTTCTGTCAGGTCCCTGTAGGTGTTTGTTAATGCAGAAATGGAGGAGAGTCTTATGAGTTATGCATGTCGTCTCGCATACGGCAAACACCGATAGAGGGGATGATTGCAGGAAAACGCTGGTCTCCATTAGTCCCGTGAGGCTGGTTAACATCAAATTATCCTCGGGGTCTGCAGGACTGACATGCCGGACGCCGGTGCGTCATTAGAGCTGATGCATAATGGAAACAGGACAGGACTGGTTTAGGCGGTTTCCCTCCTACACTTTGATGTTTATGTATTTATCTGACTTGAAGGCAAAGTTGTTGGTCTCGCTAAGTTACATACACTGAGTTTCTGTGTAAGATCATCTCAGTTCGCCATAACCGATGCTGACCAACCAACAGGCCAAGAAAGAGAAAAGTTCCTACCCTTTAGGAGGTCAAAACTCGACGAAGGCGAACTGTAGGTTCGAAACAAGAGCCAGTCGAAGTCATCCTCCTCCCCCTGGGTGAAGTCACACAGATTAGGGTCAGAGTCCTCTTCAAACGTGCAGCCAGCAGCTAGAGGAGGGCAAGAAATGGGATTAAATTAGTACAAATGCAGGAAGTTAAAAAAGTACACACAAGATCTAGACCTAATGAATCAGGAACCCATTAGAACTCAGACCCATTTTTCCCATAAAGTAAATTATATAGGATATCAACAGACCAGGTGGAGCACAGAACACATTTCTGATGTTCTGTTACATTAATGTCACCATGGATACTTTCCATGTTTATGCAGCAGTCTTACGCTGGTTTCAAACAGCACATAGAAGCCGCTTACATTCGCCGCCCTTGTTAATCTATGGTGTGGTTCTCACCAGACGTGAAGCGTCCTCCGCGGTTGCAGCGATTGTTTTGGCATCTGCTCTATTTTTTACGCAAGCCGCAAGCAATCCGCGTCAATCCTGGCAGTAGTTACGCCAAGACAAACGAGAAAATCTGGTCATTTTCAAAATATAACCAATTTTTCACAATAAAATACCGTGACTGACTAATGCAATCATATTTTTGTATCTAAACAGACTCTAGAGATGAAAATAAAAAAAAACAATCAGACAGACATACACACATAGATCAATAGAGTGGGCCGACTACACAGCAGGGGGGGGTTTTGGGGTGTCTAAAAACATAGTGAGAGAGAGCAGTTGGTGACAAGTCAAGATGGACAATGTCAAATAAATTCCACAAGCTCTAAATAACCACAGCTGAGCAGAAACGCCAGTCGACCGTCGCAGAAAAATATGTATCTGGTGTGAACTGGAGGTGAAGCAGATTCCATGCGGACGTCGCTCTGCAGCGCTTCCGCGTCTGGCGTGAACTCGGCGTTATACTACATTTATACTGTGGTCCTTAAGTGTTAATCTTGTCAACAAATCACTCAACTCGAATATATATTAAAGATCACAACAACTTATAAAAAAGAAAAACAAAAAATAAAAAAATAATGAAATTAAATAAAAATGAAAGTCAAAAACAAAACAACACATGAAATGGTAAAAAATAGGTCACTGACGCTGGCTGTTTTTTTGAAATGCGTCTTCAATGTTCGCATAGTAATAAAAGTTTAATGATAAGTATGGAGCACATCCAGTATCACTTCACACCAAGTAACTTTTAATTGATTTTTCATCATGTCATCAGCCAATCAAGGATGTCCCACAGTACCAATAATACACAGAACATTTACTTTTGTTTCATTTTTTAACATTTAATTTTGATTAAATACTTTGGTTTACAGACATGTTTTTTTTCTTTTTATGGAAAACAAAAGGGTGGGTACTATGGGATATCGCTGATTGGATAATAAAGTCGGTCCATCATTTCAAATAAAAGTGTTTTCTCATGAAGCGATACTGGATCTGCTCCATACTTTTTATAAAACTTAATAAAAATTTGAAAAATCCTCATCATACAGTCAGAGATGTCCCATAGAACCTACCTTTTCTGGTTTCTCAACGTTTTGTTTTACTGAAAATTACTTTTGTTTTCAAAAATGTTAAATTTTTATTTTATTTTACTTTTTAGAATAGTATTTTGGTTTCTGAATTTTTATTTCATTCATTCATCTTCTTATCCGCTTCCTCCCTTTCGGGGTCGCGGGGGTGCTGGAGCCTATCCAGGCTACTTATGGGCGAAGGCGGGGTACACCCTGGACAGGTCGCCAGTCTGTCACAGGGCCTCAATCACACACCCAGTCACTCTTACATTCACACCTAGGGGCAATTTAGAGTCACCAATTAACCTATGAAGCATGTTTTTGGACGGTGGGAGGAAGCCGGAGTCCCCGGTGAAAACCCACGCATGCACGGGGAGAACATGCAAACTCCACACAGAAAGGTCCCAGCCGGGATTTGAACCGGGGCCTTCTCGCTGTGAGGCAAGAGCGCTAACCACTGTGCCACCGTGCAGCCCGAATTTTTATTTATTTATAAAAATGTAATTGTGTTATAATTTATTTATTTTTGCTTTTTTAATTGTCGTGATCTTTAAAATGTTTTGGTGTCGAGTGATCGAGTGATTTGCATTTTAAAGCCCCTGTACATTTACTTTTGGACTAGGAACCTGTGAATTCAAGAGAGAATTTTAAAGGCCTTTCTTCATCTCTGCTGCCTCATTGCCATTTTCCATCCTCACTTAAGTCAGCCAGACAGGCCAAACTTCCCGCCACAATGAAATGTGCGCTGAAGCCACAATGACCGTTCCCCTACACTTACAGACCAGAGAAGTGGCCTCAGACGAGTGTTTATGTGGAGGTTGACCACTGCTCTGATGTGGCTCAGCAAAGCATGGCAACGGCACACTGACGGAAACTTTGCTCGGGGTCATTTTCCACGCTAGTGGGTGTGAAGACGCTTCTGCAGCTTTTATGACCTAATGATCATCTTGAAATGATGATGAGTGCTGGAACTGCCAGATTGAGCTCAAACCCTAAAATAAGGAAGCTGCAAAAGTCCTGCAGGCTGCATCGGTGCTGTCAAAACTGCAACCAATCCCTTTAATCAGTCACCTTCTTTAATTACTGCAGTCTTGCTCCAACGAAAACAGAGTCAGACAGAAAGCTATAATTGCCCCCGCGTCCGAGGACAATTACCACCCACAAGAATACGTATCGAAAACCCCATTTACAAAGGCATAAACAAACGGCGGTAACATTTGGAGAGCGCGGACACTCTGGGGAATATAGTGATTATCATAATTCCTCACATTCTGCTATCTGTTGCGCCACAGAGCTACATTTTTTTGGAAGGAAATTGAATAGCGATGGCTTTAATGGGCCTTTTGGTCCAGATTAATGTGCTTCAGTCGCTCCTTTCTGCATCTGTGGCCATATTTCACATTAGTCGATCATGTGAGGATTACAGCCCAGTGGTGGGCAGTTTGAATGGCTCAGTCAAAAGAGCCGACCCTGTGTCAGTAATAATTAGAGCAGGACAGCATGAGACGTGGCATACTAATGACAGGAATAATGACGGCCAGGTACTGAAGGTGACCCCAGCGCTCGCCAGCTTTATTGCCGCTCATTCTTTTTCTCTGATCTGCCATTAAACAAATGCTCTGGATATGACGGTCCGCAGACAAAAACACAGCCGCTCTCCCTGCATTGAGGATTCATAATTCTCCTTTTTAATGCTCATGTAAAAGATTACCGAAGGTTAAAGTCGTTCATTTATTGAGGCTGTGGGAGAAAGCTTTTGAGTGGCACTGCTAAAGAGGCTGATAGAAGGAACATCAGAAAAAAATAAAAATCTCATTTTATAGAAAACCATAAAACCGTAAAATACATAGAATTTGTGCTGTAATTAAAATAGTGAATAGACTTGATCCTGTATATATACAAGTTTCTCTCCAGTCTTCTGCCACACCTGTGATCCATCAGCTCCTTCCTTCCTCCCTCTGATGCAAATGCCTCCTGCGGTTCTCCTACTGTTTTTTACATACTCTTTGTACTCTCGCATTCAAGACTTCCAGCTGCTCTCTATTGGGTTTTTCATGCTTTCGCTTCCAGACGTTTGTGTATTTTGGGACTTACATCTTGTATTTTTAGACGCCTCAATCTATCTTCCATGTTTCCAGGGGCGGAGCTAAGGAGGGGCAAGGGGTGGCCACCACCAGTTTTTGAATCCATGTTAATCACATTGTTGACAAAGATGAACAAATCCTCAATACAGGCTTCTTTAAGCGTTGCAAAAATAACAAAAGTAACATTTTTCAATAAAAAAAAACAATAAAAAATAATAAGAATACATATTTTTTATGCTTTCATTTGTAATGGCCTTTGATGTTCACATTTGCTACCCTTCCAAAGTCTTCTGTCCCTCCATATAATTGATTTAGCTTTTCCCCTGTGGGTTTCACTTTTGAGTCTTATGCCATGTTCACACCGGGACAGTGTGAAGTCCATGGTGTTCACACTGACTGGACGAGCATTAAGGGATACTTCTCCTTTCTCTGCTGTTTACTAACGCATGTCAGCATTTGTACGCATCGCCTAAAACTTGTCATAGAAATTATATGTGAATGCATTTGCGTAATTTTACTTAGACTTTTCATAGGGAGTGGTTGGTCAGACGCATGTTGCCGAGGCCGCTGTGGGAGTAGTTTTGACTTTTTTTGGTCTGTTAACTTACTGCAGTTTAGTGCCATTCGCTTTAGATCTAATACCTGGAAACAATGAAGGAGCTGCCTTCTTCCCCTCCCGTTTCAATGAGTAATATTGTAAGTTTAAGTAACATATTTTCAACTATTATACTCTTTTCTTTAGAGTTTACAATTGTATTTTTATTTATTTATCTTTT
>NC_050527.1:29440904-29464587 GCF_002922805.2 Oryzias melastigma
TGTGAATGCAAGAGTTTTGGACATGCATTTGCTCAATTTTACTTAGACTTTTCATAGGGAGTGGTTGGTCAGACGCACGTTTTTTGGTCTGTTAGCTTAGTGCAGTTTAGTGCCATTCGCTTCAGATCTAATACCTGGAAACAATGAAGGAGCTGCCTTCTTCCCCTCCCATTTTAATGCGTAATATTGAACGTTGAAGTAACATATTTTCAACTTTTATAATCTTTTCTTTAGAGTGTACAATTGTATTTTTATTTATTTATCTTTTTAGTCATCCTGTATGCTCTTGACACTATAAGAGTACTGATGGTTATGTGTTCCTGTTCACTGACTGGAGTCCGGAATACAGTTAATCTATCTATCTATGTTGTTATCCGCTCATTGAATTATCAAATCAGTGATCTGATTGTCATAATGTCTGATACTCCTTTGACAGAGCAGGAAGTCCAGCTGTAAATCACGGTGCTGCTGGAGCCAACCCAACCGTTAGGTAAAGGTGGGGTACACCCTGAACAGTCCGTTGCAGGGCCACACAGCCACAGCGGGTAATTTAGAGTCGCCAATCAACCTATGAAGCTTGTTTTTTTTGTGGGAGGAAATTGGAGAAAACTCACATATACACGAGGAGATCGTGCATACTCCACACGATAAGAACCGAGCAGGGATTAAACCAGGGCCTTCATGCTGTGAGGTAAGAGTGCTAAACACTACACCACCTTCAACTTCTTTTGGTTATTACAAAGAAACATCCTTCAAGAAAATTCTGCTTTAAACAGTCTTTTCACTCTCTGGTGTTTCAAGAGTCACAGACAAAATAAAAGTCAAAAATACTGTTAGAGCTTTAAAAATGATAATATTGTTGTTTTGATCTCTTTTTTTGCATGGAAGTGCAACAAAAATCAATTAAGATGCTGGAATTATGGATTTTTGTTGCACTTTTGACACTGAAGGTCACATTCAAGCGCATGTGAAGTATGAGTTTGGTGTAACAAGAACAATAATAAGATGCTTTTTCATTTTACATTTAAACTTAAATACTTTAATGTTTTTTTTTTACTATTTAACATTGTATTTCTCACTTGAGATTAGTTTAAATTTAAAGATATATTTATTCATTTAAAACAAGAAACAAAAAAAGCGTATTTATGCCTGAAGGATGCGAAAGCTGAGAGCTGAGGTTGTTCACGAAGGGAGTCTCATAGGTAACACTTGAAGCATTTTTAAAAAGCTGACATAATTACTCAAGCTGCCAAGGTAATTACTATAAGCTAAAGTGGATGTGATTCAAAGCCAAAGGAGCTACAATCACAGACTGTCCACATGAATGTATGAAGTATAACTGTATAGAGGAGAGAGAAGAACTGAAATCAAAACGGTATTTGAAATGTCTGAAGTGGCTTTTGTCAAAGCCAAAACTGCATATCTATTTTCTTTGGCTAAAATTTTTAAGATAATTGTTCCAATGAAATAAATAAAAAGGTTGAATCTCAATTTTGCATAAAATGCTGCCATATAGATGATGGAAAATTGATTTTTCATGGATTATTAGAAGGGTCGACCACCACTTTCTGCCAAATATTAAATATTTGGAATTTTTTGTTTTTCAAGGTTTCTAAAAAAAATGGAAACAGGTAATATATAAGAAGTAATGAGGAGAAATGTAACACAAAAACTAGGAAGCATAAGACAAGAAGGGCTCTTTTGAAATCAAAACCACATTCACAAAACTGAAAAAGAATAAAGATCCACTCCATGTGTCTTTTGAGCGATTGTAAAAGTGTTTCAAGTTCCAGAATGGAGCGGAGCAGGAAGTGTGTGGCCCGTAGCTGTAACTTCTACTTCACAAATACCATTTCAACATCAGTTTTTGTCCGCTCCTGATTCACAACTTGAGCAAAGAATTTATCAGAAATGCAATTCTAAGCTTCATTTTCTCAAAAAATGTCCTCCATGATCAGAAAAATGCTATAAGAACATGTTTAAAAACATGAGTTTCATTGGAGTGAGAAGAAAATATGTTTTTTTTTAAATTCCATTGGAAGATTTTGGTAAAAAAAAAAAAAAAAGTCTACAGTTAAGTGACAAAGTTTAAACCCTGTAAATTCAAATTTGTTCCTCACTTCATCCTAAATAAAAACTTACTTCTACAAACTAAATCTGTCTTATGGAGGGACAGTAGTTATTTGATGTAACCAAAAGTGCATCATTTTATTCAAATTCAGCTTGTTTTATTCAGATTTTTACATTTATAGTCTATGTGATCAGACTGTAGTTTTCAGCCCTTGATTTGCTCTTTATGCAAGATTTAAAAAAATAATTTGACCATTAACTGATGTGGTGTGACACCATCCACCTTTACAGGTGTGCAATTTACCTGTAAGAAAGTGAAAGTCAGACCTACTCTAGTTTTTATGCCTATATGCATCACATGGAGCCTGAACAACAACTCTAAATAGATGTTTGTTTACACTGCCCTGAATCAGCGACATTAGAACAGCTCCTTTCATGTGAACAGGTTTAAAAGCTGAGTCAGAAAAAATGTGGCTTTTAACAAAAATATTTTTTGGAGCTAAGCAGCGAACAGACATGCTTGTTATGTCGGGCCTGCTTTGCTGTACATGACACAAACACACCCCGAGGAATCTTTTTTTCCCTCATTAGCTGTTGTGTCTACACACAGCCTTTCACCAGGAGCGCAAAATGCACCAAATATTCACAATAAATTAAGACATCAGGAAAGCATGTGGGTCGGCTGCTGATTAATAGCAAAAATGTGTACTTTTACTCTGAAAAGGTGTCTCACACAAACTATGCCCACAGTCCAGCATCACCGTCACCTCCAGCGGTTACAAAGATCGAAGCGGAGTACACCGTCTCAGCCTGCTCCGTTGGGTGATATTAGTAGCCAAACCTGAGGAGAGAGAGTGTGCATTCTCCCCTCTGGGTTTGATTTATTTCCCTGGGTTGGTATGTTACTGCACGGATCTGCAGCTGAGGCCAGAGGTTAATTGTCCCCCGCACCAGGGTCTATTTCTAATAGAACAGCCAGAGATATGAGACCTGACACATCCAAGCGATGGTGCTATATTATTCCCTGCTGCTTTAGTAAATGAAGCCTGCATACACCTCCCAGAAAACGTCTCATCATCCAGAAGAGGAGAGCAGGGTGAGGCCGGGAGCGTCATCTCCCCGGAACAAACGGAGGAAGGAGGGGGGCAGAGATTCAGCTCATCCTTCATGACTCTCCCACCTCTGCTGCCTCCAGAGGACCGGTGGGTGTGTGTAATGTCACCGGTCATTTTTTACCTGAGTAATTACACCATAATTTAGTGCAGCGACCAACAGGAAGTCGGACGCTGCCAGCTTTCTGTGGCAGAGATTCTGCTGTTCTCTCCGTTCTGGGCTGATGAATGTAAAACGGTATGTTAATTTGACAGCTTGTTTTCATATATTTAATCTGAGCAAGATGAAACATTAATACACAGCTCAATGTTAGAGACTGTTAGGGAGTGTTAGGGTAAATGAATTATGAATAAACTGAATTACTTATTAGCTTGTTCAAAAGACTTTACAGTGCCATTAATACACTATTTTTTAGTTTGCTACAAAATGAATTTATATTCTCCTTTTCATTTTATTCAAAGACTTTTTAGACAGTACTCATAAACTAACTATTTTCGCAAGTGATGTAAAACAGTTCCCCCAAATGTTTTTCACTTTAATGTCAGACGATATTTTCATGTACGAGGCTGAAGTTGGCGTAATATTTTTAAGTTTCCCTTAATTTTTAAGAGTAAAGTTCCTTAAGTCAGTAAAATCTAAACTGTAAGTGTACACTAGACTTCAAATGCAAAATACATTTTCCCTTATAACCCATAACTGTCAAAGGGGAAGCTACAATATCAGACCCCAACTTCAGTCTTGGCTGCTGTTTAAGATGTGACAAGGTTACTTTTTTAAACAGTTACTTAAGTTGTGTCCTAATTTGTTAGCGAACAATACAATATAGTACGTTTGCTGTTTTATAGGAGCGTCTGAATCTACAATTCCAAAATCCAGTGCCCTGGAAATTTCCCAGAAGTCTCTGTGAAAAACCAGTGTGCATCTATGTTCATTAGATTGGTAAATATAGACCTCAATGCATTGTTTGAAGGATTTTCCATCTGAATAAATTAAATTTAAATGTATTTTTAATAAACCATCCAAGTCTTCATAATCAGAACAAAGTGGATTCATAAATATTGGTTGTAAAATGTTCATACCTATTAGATTTTCTTTGGGAAGTCTGTGACGTCATAGTTGGCTTTTTAGAAAAAAAGTAGTGAGAATGGTATCTGAATTGTTGTGAAAAATCAAGACACTTGATAGACCCACACTTTATAGTTTTTAGTGCTTAAGGAGAGGGGAAAGAATTTGGAAACAGTCTAAAAGAGGTATTTTCTAAATATAATAATCATAAACATAAATCTGTGATTTGAACAACTTTATTAGAAGCCTCCTTGTAACATTAGACAGGTGGTTCCTGAATATTACGTATTATTATCATGGTGTGTGGAAAAAAAACTTGTATTTGGAGTAAAAAAATACTGGTTTTTGTGTGTTCAAGAAGTTTTCTTTTATTTTGAAGTCAAGGGTTCTTCTTCTGTTTCCTGTTTCCTTTTTTTTGCTTTTTTTTTTTTTTTTGGTTAACTTTGATAGTTTGTGGGTTTCAATTAATCTGTCACTTTAAAAAAGACGTAGATGTATCTCCAACATGCGACCGAGCGACTTGACATGCATCAAGAATGAGTCGGATATGAAGGGGTTAATCAGGTAGTTTTTCAAAGTAAAACTTCCTTTAGAATCAGATTATAAATAAAACCGACAAAAAGTTTAGGACGGGTTTTGTTGGGGTTTTTTCTCTACCAACTGTCCCAGTTGGGACCAAGATTTGCGGACCACTGATGTTAACTTGTGTGCAGTCTCAGTGGGCCCGCTAAAGTATAGAAACACCTTTTTTTTTAACACAAAATAAAGTGTTTTCTAAAAATCATACTGGAGATACTTTCCAGAGAGATCATTTCAATCTTATCTTTTGTTTTTTTCAGCCGTGACTTGATTCATGATCCTAAATGTTCAGCAGCACATTCATAAACCTGCTCTAAAAGCCTTTGACTTCACACAAACCAACATCAGATTTTCCCTCTCAACGCTCTCGCTCTGATGCAATAAGCCCTCTCTGATTTCATCAGGACATAAAAGAAGGTGGAAACTTGTTCATCAGACGCCTCAATTTGCCGCTACATCCCCTGCGATACGTAAACATGTTCCCTTGTTTTATGTCTGCACTTTGTCACGACGACGAGTCTCTCTCTGCTCATATCGCTCGGCAGCGCCACATGCAGCTTCTCATATTAGATTTCTTATCTCGTCCTCTTTTTTTGCTGCCATAATCCATCGCCTTGCTATCTAATTAGTGTCAGCTATGCACACTGGATATTGTTGCTCCCTGCTCATTGTCTTTATTTGCATATTTTTTAAGCCAAAGGAATCTAGACTAAGCTTATTTGAGGTCCCAAACCTCAGCAAAGTGGGCTGAGCCCCACCTCCGCCTGAAGCGGCGCTGACAATGAGGTGGGATTCCTTAAGTCTGCAAGCATCCAAGTGTGAAGAACTGTAGTTAATCTTTCTTCTGCCTCTTAAAAGTTTCAGGTCAGTGAGTGGAAAAAGAAAACAGAGCGTCTCGCACAGGAGGCTGTTGTTTGGATTGATTATATGTTTGAGCGGCTGAATTGCCATGTAACCCGGAGAGAAAAGCTGTGTGTGAGCATGCAGCAGTAAAAAACTCATCAGATGTTCATTAGAGTGAACAAATCTATAGTCATTTGACAAGATAAAGCAAGCATCTTTTTTATTAACATGATGCAAAACATTTGTCCAAACATGGGTAAGCATTTTCTGGACTCATGGTGGCTAAAAATAAACAATCGGAGAGGGAGGTCATTCTTTAAATCCACTCATTTTGAGTTATTTTAAGTTTCCTAGTGGTTTTTTGTTGTGATTATGCCTGGTTAAAATTGTGTCATTTCTTAGGACAGTTTCTACAGAGCAGAATTAATTAATTAGAAAATTACCTCTGAGTTGTGGGCAGCACTGTTGATGACCCCGCCCCCCTTCCCATCATCCATCTGCATGCTCTCCTGCTAGCTTCACTTTCCCAATCTAACATTACCAGTGCAAAGAAAATGGCGACCAATATAGGAGCTATCCAGTCATACAGTTTTGATCCAGATGCCAGCTCACAAAAACAAAGACATACATGGATGTAGTCGACTACCAGTGGAGTACTCCTTCTTCACAACTATTTGAATTAATGAATAATGAAAAATAACATTTTAAGCTTAATGTTGTCCTCCATCATGGGAAAAATGCCACAAGAACATATAAAAAAGACAATTGTCATTGACCCGGGGTCTTATTAAACTGTTAAAATGGTAATAAAATCTTTTTTTTTCTTTTTTGTTTCCTCTTCAACTAAAAGAGTTTCAAGAACCTGTCTGTCAGAAACAGATCCCTTCCACTTGTTTCTTTCTTTTTTCAAGGAAAAATGTTTGAAGCACAGTAAAATAATTTGAGAATCTGACTGCATTTTGGAAATAACAAAAATAACTTAGTTGCACTGATTAATATAAGCAACTATGCTAAAAAAAACAAACTGTAGTTTGTTAGGTTGTAAATGTATATTGTGTATGTATATTATATATGCACATTTCTTAGAAATATAACTTATTGTCAAAATGACTTTATTATGTAATGATTTTTTAAATTAGTAAATAATAGCAGAGCTAGTTCTGGCATGGCTACTACAACAAAATAAATATTAATGACACTAAAAGAATAACTTTTTTGGACTGAACTTATAGTTTAAAATTCACTTTAGTTTTTAACTATAGTCATCTTTGATTTTACATTTTTGTGTGGGCAGCTGGAAGCTATTTAATGGACAATTCATAACTGTTTTCTCAAACCGAGTCCAGTCTTAACAGTTTCAAATTGAAAAATAAATCTGGATGATATGTTTAAATGAAACATTTCCAGGATTATTTCTTTTCTACAGTGTAGGAAGTTGCCATTTGAATTGTTTTAATGGTAAAACTCATCTGGGTTTGATAAATAACTGCCAATATAGTGAAAGAACTGATTGATTTTTTTAAGCTATTGGCTCTAAAGACACACAAAATGCAATGTTCTTCTATTCTTAAGAATCCTTGCCTGAAATATTCTACAAGTGTATTTGCAAATATCAAAAAAGTGATATTTTAGAGTTTAGAGATAAATATGTTTAACTGATTCCTAAGTTTTTTTCAAATGTCTTTTTTTTCTAAAGCTTTACTATAACCATTGTATGACGATCAAAGTATCAATGCACCTGCAAACAAAGCAAGCCGTTCTTTTATCAGGGATCCTCTGAAATAATAAATATTATTAACAGTGTTTTTGTGTAAATACACTTGCAGAGTTCACGGACGGGGGTTAGTTTCACTGCAAACCATTTCAGAGTCTAAAGCCTTTATTGCAAGCGTACAACTCGTCCCCTGACTGTCCGTGCATGGGGGTCATGTGGGTCTAACTGCTGAATAGTGAGATAATTAAAAGAAAACAGCAGCATAATGTACTGAGTTTTTCAATCAGAAGAGACCCTGGAGGAGCATCACCACAAACAGCTCATTATGACGGAGGAGATTGAGAAGGATTGGCTCACATAAAGTATGAGTGTTTTGGACTAATGCAAAATGATCTGATAATAAGATTTTGATTTAAACCAGTAGGTTTGGTGTAGGAGAAGTCCCTGGTTTGAATCCCAGGTGGGTTCTTTCTGTGTGGGTGTTTTTCTGGGCACAGTCTAAAAACAGGCTTCATAAGTTAATTGGGGACTCTAAATTGTCCCCATAGGTGTGAGTGTTTGAGTGTAGTCCTGCAACAAACTGGCAACCTTTTCTGGACCAACCTGCCTTTGCCCAACAGTAGATGGGATAGGCTCCAGCAACCTCCTGACCCCAAAAGGAAGTGTAGAAGATGGATAGATTTAAAACCAGTCTTAGTAGCATTTTCTTATCAAAAAGTAAAATTAAACTTGTTTTTCCATTATATCAGCCACCAATGCTTCCTTTAGTGACCCTAAAGTCAGGATGGGCAGTGAACGCCACAACCCACCAAACCACCTGGGAAATATGACTCAATGAGGCAGGACTGTTTATTGAATCCACAGGAACACATGACAAACAGACAGCGCCGGCAAGCCGAGCACTACTTTAGTCCACACAGACGCTCCGGTGAAAAGCCGCGAGGCTGGTGGGGATCCAGGTGGGAATGGGTGGAACAGGCTGAGTGGATGATTTGCATTGGAGTGATAGCAGCCCTATGCATCAACAGGAGGCAGGTATATTTATTTTCTACAGGGACTTTCTTCTGCAGCTCTCCCCTGGTTGCCTCTGAAAGACATCCATCCCCACACCTGAATACGCAATGAAATCCTCTCTGCCTCCCCAGGCATTAATAACTCAACCCTGGTGGCTGGATGGGGCCGGTCACAGGGACAGGAAGCAGATTGAGAAAAGGAAGGGTTGGAGATGGTGAGGAAGCACGGCAAAAGTAATCAGCTTCAGGGGCAGACTACAATGAAATATGCATCTGAAGGAGGAGAATATAACAGTCTTCAAGGAAATGACCGAGAAGAGAGTGCAGGTGAGGCTGGAAAAAGTGGGACCTGAGCTGAAAAATGATAGAAATATTCTTTAAAACCTTTGATTTTTAGGTTTAACTTTGAACCACGAAAGTTTAATTCTCTAAAACTAAAACCGGAGAGTAGTAAGAAACCAAACCTCTTTTAGTCAAGATATTGCATTGTTTTTAATATTTTAACTCCAGCAAAAATGTTAAATCTAATATGTTCCATAATTCAGCAAAATATGTACTTTAAATGCTTATTCAAATCATACTCCTGACCCTGACTCTGTCACAGGACAAAGAAAATAGTACGTTTTCATTTCCTCCTCACTTCATCTTCAATAACCTTTGAGCTTAGGATACATTAACTGAATAAACAGTATCTGAGGAGGGAATTTAATTATTGCAGGTGTCTGTCAAAGAATAATTGCATTATTATTTCCTTAAATGTCATGTACCAAAGCAAGAGAGGGCAACTACCTTGTGTTTTTTTTTCTACATCAGTTGATTATCTTCTTTAAAGTGCAATGGCTGCCCTTTTAAAAAGAAAGACAATCAGTCAGAGAAGACTTGCTCCATGATACAATTCAGATCAGCAGTTTTTAAGATCTACAATCATTTTAATCCTCACTATACAATTTTAACCCCAATATTAAAGAGACACAAATTGTGATGAGCCAAGGAGGTCACGATACTCATTGGTGTGAGATCGTATCGTGACTCATGCATCGTGATTCGTATCGTATCGGCAGACTCTTATTGCAGAATGATTATCAGTAGTTGTCTTGTGGTTCAGCTGTTTCAGTCTAGTTTCAGTACTCGTGTCAGTCCAAGAGGGTGTCTTCATAACCAAAACCTCAGATCTAGGTGGATTTTCCAAAAATGTGCTTTTTAAATAAAGACTTTTTTTATTGTCTGCTGAAAATGTGCTTAGTCTTCATAGAACTGATCTGTGTTAGAAGCAAAAAGTATTTACAGCATTTCATCAGAGACTAAATCTTCTTGTTAAACTGATCAAATGAGAATAAACACCATAATTGTGGGAACTGGGATTTTTTATTTTAAGTAAGCTTGATATGTACCTTCATTTGCACCTGTTAAAAAATTATAATCTAAATATAAGAAATGTTTTTACTAAAATTACTATAAACACATGTTATATCTTAGGAGAAAAAAATGTAACATATTGAAGTAAATCTTAAAAATGACAGGAAAAGGTGGCATTCTGCTTTACTTTTCAACACTAAAGATGTATTTTCCCAGCAAAGAGCTCTTCCTCATCCACATGAAAAACATTTTTGCCTTTAAACCTTTAATATAGCATTTCGGCTAAAGACCTACTCAAACAAAAATTGTGTTTTGGATGTTTTTAACATGTTCTTGTAGCATTTTTTTGATGATGAAGGACGAATATAAAGAAAATTGAGTTAAAAATTGCATTTGTGAGTATTTCTTTCTTCAAATTGTTGTGTATCAGGAGCAGACGAAAAAAATTAAATTAAAAAAAAACACTTATTTGTGATGTAGAAAATATACTGGGCGGGCCACAAGCTGCCTGCTCAGTTCCACTTCAAAATAGCAAAAGGAACGACTCAGAGGTACATTTATAATGAACTACTGCCACTGAAACTATAACCTAGAAAATGACACAGGTTTTTAAAATACCAACGCTTTGAAAATAGATAAAAAGATGATTGGATTGGAACTTAAAAGAACCTGTCTTTTCTCTACTTACAGTTTAAAAAGTTAAGTATGCAAACAGCTTAAATTGTTTGTGTCATGAGATGGTTTCTACTTTTGGAAGAGGATAAATCTGTAAATGTACTGACCAAATGATGTAGAGCTGTGCAAACCATGAACCTCTCTCCACTTTTTTACATTCACGCTCTGCCCTGGTAAAGCAGTCAGCTGCAATTCATCTTAAAATTAATTTATCATTCTCTTGAAAAAGCACTGGTGCCATAATTTATCTTTGATGGTTGATTGATGATAAAAGTGTCTCAGATGTCAGTACAATAAAGCCAAAGGCATTATTCTTCTCATATCAGTCCTTTCTGTCCTCTTCCGAGGACAAAACAAAGGAAAAAATACAAGGTCACCTTGATAAAAGCCGTCTGAGCTTCTCTTCTCTGCTTCTCAGTAAAAACAGAAGATCATCAATAGTCTCTTCTAGTACCTTGAGGTTTAATAGTTTGGGGTATAGGAACTGTTGTCATTTCAAATACATGATCAGATATTGTAATTAGCGTGACACTTATTAACTAAAAGTTTCTGGTTTTAAATTGCTTTCCCATCCTTTCTTTTCCTGTGCAACATTCATCTTGACTCCCTTCATCTCCACAGAAGGTGAGATGAGGGACACAAGTGGACTGTGACAGCAAAGCAAAAAAATCCAAAGGAGCACAAAATAAATCAGTTTAATTAGCAGGAGAGAGTCTCCCGCGCCTGCTGGCTCAGTCTTCAGCATCTGTTTTGGGCTTCGGTTCTAAACACACCCAATGGTTTTAGAGACGATGATGGGCAGCCACTTCATAAAGAAACTAATTAGGAAATGTAAGTTAAAAGTGAAGGAATATCCGCAGCTTCTTTGCAGAAATAATTGAAGAGAGTCTCAAAATAGAAGATCCTAGCTTGTTGTTGATGTTTTTTAGCCGGGGAGTTATTAAGAAAGAGGGTTGAACCAATATTCTCAAAAAAAGAGTAGTGGAAGTTTTGATCAAATTTCTTTAAATTAAACCAAAATAGAGGATTTATTGCATTTAGGATATAATCTGAAGGCGGTCAGTGACTGCAAAGTAGTGGTAGGGGAGAGTGGTTCCTGACAACATAAGACGGTGGTGTGTAGGATGACTCTGGTGATGAAGAAGATGAACAAAGAGAGGGAAAAGGCAAGGAGGAAGACAAAATGGTGGAAGCTGGACAAGGAAGAATGGTGCATGACTTTTAACAAGCAGTTGAAACAGATTCTGGGTGGTCAGGAGGAACTCCCAGATGACTGGATAACTACAGCTAATGTGATAAGGGAGGCAAGTAGGAGTGTACTTGGTGTGTCATCAGGAAAGAAAGTTGATAAGGAGTCTTGGTGGTGAAATGAGGAGGTCCAAGAGTGTATACAGAGTGAGAGGCTAGCTAAGAAGAAGTAGTTTACTGAGATAAAATGAAGAAATAAACTGAAAATGCCAAAGATTTATTACTATGTTTTGTAAAATCCCAAATCTTAAAAAAAATGTTAAAAAAATTAAATGTGCTTTTGTCCATTTTATGTGAAAATGCCTTTTTTGTTGTTCTACTTTTCAAAGAAAAATACTCCTTGAAGATTAAACTCCAATAACAAATATTTTCATTTACTTGTGAAAGATGGATCTGGATTGTTTTGTTAGACTGCAACTTCAATGGAGAAATCGTAACCAGCATTTACTTTACTTTAGTATCTCCAGCACATCAAAAACAGGCTTTTGTGGCACTAAGCCTATAAAACTTATCTCATTCATTTGGACCTTTTTCTTTTTCAACAGATTGCTAGAAACAAACAACAAAACCCAATAGATACTATTCACATTACTGTGACTAGTATTGTTGCTGTGAGTAAATCTACCAACACCAAGAACATCTTCAAAAGATCAAATGTTTAATACAGAGAAGTAATAATGCTGGCCTTTTTATACAAAACCAAGCTTTTCCTATATGTTAATGAAGCAACAACACAGATATAAAAAGTTGAGCTGGTAAAAAAAAAGGAAAACAAAATGAGAAGGATAGAACAGATGATATAACACAGCTAAGAGAAAAGACTATGTCCTCTAATGGTGAGAACAATTTCCAAGATTGTTTTAGCAGCTTGATTGCTTCAGTTTTTGGATTATAGACCTGTTTAGGAGGTTTTAACAATTCTGTAAAACAAAAAAAAGTAAAAAAAAATAAAACAGATAGCCTTGATTGTGAACTGAAGGACACTGGATGCCTTTTTAAAGACCCACTCAGATAAAAAATGTGCTTTTGGTGATTTCTCCTGAAGGAGGACATGCATAAAGAAAATTAAGGTTAAAATTGCATTTCTGAGAATTTCTTTATTCAAATCACTGTGAATCAGGAGCAGATAAATGAAGCAACAGGCTACCTGCTCCACTACATTACGATGCATCAACTTGTATAGATACATATTTGTTTTCTTCATCTGAGATGGAATCTGGATCAAAAATGTACATATGGATAGTGCCATTTTTGCTCTCCATTTTTGTTGCACAGTAATGTTAGGTTGGCTGTGGAGGGGCTGTAAGCTAGTGGGAGAATGTGTAAACAGATGGATGATGGGAAGGAGCAATTTATGCTAGTTAAGAGATGCTAAGAAAGTTTTGACTTAGAATGACATACATAAATGGTTTTATTGTAAAAAAAAAAAATGAATAAAAAATGAATTTATATAGTACGTCTGACCTGTCTGAAGTTATAAAACCAGTACATGGTCAAGAGGCAGGTCATTTTTTTTTCATAAATCTGTCTGCAGAAGTCCTTCCTGACCCAAAACAGGTTCATCTAAAGGTCACAAGCAGAGAAGTTAACATACATGCTTTTTTTTTCGGCATCACAATCAATTTCTGACACAAATATGAGCTGGAGGCACTTGTCATTTCAACTAATCACGGCCAGATGCGTGCAAACTCAGAACAACAGAGCTAAGTCGATTTGACTCCCTCTTCAAACTACCTGTAGTGTCACAATTCTTGGGGGAAAAGAAAACTGCCATCTATCAACTGTGCTAAAGCACATACCCCGCAGCTGCTTCAGCGCACAGCTGCCTGTCAATTCCACTCACATAAAGGCAGCCAATTGCTGTCTCCACAATCTGCAGCCTTTCAAGTCGACTAACGTGCGGATGCAAGGATCACACAAAAGGACAGGAAGCGTTTCTCTTCACCTTCCCTTCTGTTGTTGTTTCTCCATCAAAAATCCACAGCTCTTTTCCTCATTTACTAGAAGACGAGTCTGCTTCTGTGTCTATCCTTTTCCTCGCCTTTAACATCAGAGGAGGACAAAAGAAACAGATAATTTCATCCTTTTTACAGGGTAAAATCCTAACCTTCTGAAAATGTTAAAAGTCTTCTTATGCTTCATAAAAGCTCCTTCACTGCCTGGGGATCCTTTCCAAATGCCACGAAAATCAAAGTCGTGAGATTAAAAAAAAATACTTCAAAACCAAGGAAAAGGTTTTGTAATAATCATCAAAAACCTGAACAAAACATTCTCTAAATCTAAAGCTTATCTCTGGAAAATACACCTTTTTGGTTGTAAGACAAGCGTGTGAGGTGTTTCTAAGATGTTTTCTGAGTTCAGCTTTGGGGTGAGGGAGATGTCTGGAAGCTCTGAAGAGGAAGTTGCGTCATCACAAGATGTTCTATCAATAAAAAGAAACATTTTTTTTCACTATAAATTCACAATATTTCATGGAAGATTTACTGTAAAGGTAAAAAACTCATGAACTTTAGAAGAACAGCATTGGAAGCTGTCCAGATGTCATAAAGGCTTTTAGTGAAGGGTGTGAACAGAGGGGACGATATTTTCCAAGGGAAAAGGCTTCATCAATAGAATAGATGAGAACAACTAATAAGGCCATCATCGTTAGAGCCTTTTGCACAATAGAGTCCACTAATGATGGTGACTCATTATTGTAACTAAAATAAGTCTGCAGTTATTAAGTCAGGACACAACAATCTTTTACAACCTTTTTGAGTTATATTTTCAAACGACCTACAGGCTGTGAGTCATTTTTACAAAAGTCAAATCATCCATGAGAAGCTTCAGAACAAAACTCTGAACTTTATTTTGAAGGACAGGTGTCCTTTTCACCCCGCAGACTGCCACTATTTAAACTGATCCTTCTTCTTGCTGAAGACCGATGTAGTCCAAACTACATTGGAAGCTCTAGACATTAGAAATCTTAAAACAGCGCAGACTCATGGTGCAGTCGAGGAAACTATGTAAACTGTTTATTTTACTTAAATACTAGTAATATGTTCTATTCTGAAAAATGTTTCAATGAAGAAGCGTTTTAAGTCTAGTTGCTATGATTCAGCTTCAAGACAACTCACCCACATACTGAAATATTAATGACAATTTAAGTATATTATCCCCAAAAAATGTAAAAGAAAAGCTGCTTAGGGTATTATTTGCTGTATTTTTTAATGTAATATTTTTCATCCTTTTATTCTGAATTATTTTGTAATATGAAAAAAAATACTTTTACATTATTTAATGGACAGATTAAAATTTTGATTGGTGTAAAAAAATGCAAATTGACACAGTCAGGAAAAAAACACGGCTCTTCTGTTAAAATTATCGGTATAGCCACCATTTTATGTTATTTCTTTGATTGTTTGAGGGTGACAAACACGTCTATGTGATTTTTAGAGGAATTGGCAAAAGTAAACTTTTGTTTTTTGTTAACAACGTCCACACCTCTAATATGTTCATATCATATGTCTATCGTTTCATTCACCCTGAGCCAATGACTCAGGTATTACATTTTTACAATATTCGGGTACAAAATGTGCAAGCAACCAGGAAACTTCACTTATGCAAGCTTGCCATGCTAACACCATATAAAACATACAAACTATAAAACCAAAGTAGCGTTCCTATGATGCTTGAGGAAATAGGAGGAGAAAGATTAGAATCCCTAAGAGGAATTTAAATTTGTAGCTGGTACTAAATGTTTTTTGGGGGGGAAATTAAAGATGGCTGCCTTCTTCCAAGTTCAATGGTCAATGAATTTTCAGTTGTGGTTGTAGACTTAACCTAATGGAGTGTGCGTAAAAATTTATGAACATCTTCATATTGTGCAAAAATGTGAAAAATACAAAATTTCCCACTTTGTCTCCATCCCATAATAATTTCTAAAAATCCTTAAGAGATTTTGACACCATTCATTTTTTTTTTATTCACTGCAATGTTATTTTTTTCATGTATTTATTGGTGGGAAAGTGTTCACTGTCAGAAATTCATTTTCAACAGATTCAAGGTGTGTGCAACTTTTTCTATTTCTGAGTTTGTGGCAGGGACAAAAATTTCGAGGTAAGGAAGAAAAATTGCAAAAATAGTATGGTCAAGTCCAAGCAATCTAGGACTACTGCGGGACATAATTATCACTTTTAAAGGTTTTTAATTTGAAAGTGTTCCTTCATAGTGAGTAAACGGACAGGACTCAGTAGTATTTTGCCGCACTGATGGACCTGCACACTTCCAAATCTTCTCCCACAGTTGAAAGAGAGTGCTTGACGAGTTTAACGAGCTTTTGCAGCTGGCTGACAGAAAACACGGCCCTAACGAGGGAGCTGTCAACTGAAACAATGGAAAAGATTATTAAACTCCATCAAGAGGCTCGTTCAACAATGAGAGATGCAAAGCATGTTGGCTGTTCCCAGTCAGCTGTGTCCAAAACTTTGAGTACAAACAAGCAAAAAGTGAGAGCTTGGAAAGGTACGTTTTATGATCGTCTACGACGTCAACGCATCAAGGAATAAAAAACCTGTAATGAATGTGAAGTGACAGCATCGATTCCTTTTTTTTCCAGGTCAAACATTTCCTGGTTCAAACAGAGAGTTCCTCCCTTGATGACTGACAGTTACAGTAAAAACACTGTGACATTGTCATAATACCGTTCATCTCTTACGTCTGGAGACTGAATCAGAGAAGGAACCGTCTATTCCGGTTTGTGTCTGACATTTAAAAAAGATTATAAGCAAAGACGTTTAATACCACCTGCGACACAGTTCCACTAGAGGGGACACAAGAATGCATTAAAGTCTACTTATGTGAGGAGGAGGTTGGAAGCAAGATGCACCGGTACCTTTCACAGACAGCTGAAATCCAGAGTGTCAAAAAGGTCTTCACTGTCGGGGGGCTTTCAAATAAAATACTTACTGATTATTTATGCAAAGATTTTCAGCTATCTGTCTCCAAATAACTGAAGCTTTTGGTAAAGTCTGTGTTACACGTATGATTTGCGCTTATGGCATGGGTGAAAATTGGTCAATCATGAAAATAATTAGAAAAATTGAGAAAAGTTGTGGTCTGACATGAGATGGATGATTTGTTTCCAGTCTGGCCATGCAAACGAGACTCAGATAGAAGGTGACTTTTCCGCTCTTCTGCATCTTGAGATTTTTACACTTTATTAGCCTACAAACTGACCCCAGTCCCACATAAGAGAAGAAAGCATCTATGTGGCCCTCACAAGAAAAAGTTTGGGGACCCCCTGGTATAGACTGCTGGAAGGGTGAAAGAGTTGCACATTGTATATACCCATCACACAATATGTAAATCGTGCATGAACTGTGCGTGATTACTGGGGTGTTTATATACAATTCACTACAAATTTGTGCGTCAATGAAATACTTTTAACACTATGTGGCTGTATACGTGATATAAATGTTATACACTGTTGGTGTATGTGTGAAAAGCCCTTTAGACACGTGGACATATTCAATTCAATTTCAATTCAATTTTATTTATATAGCCTAATATCACAAAAATTCTAATCAATTTTATTTATATAGCCAATTTATATAGCCCAACTTATGTCCACATATGTGGACATAAGTGGAACGGTCATGGAAAGCCAACAATTTGCATTTGCATCTTGCAAAAATGTTACAGAATTGTGTAAGATTTAGGTAATAATTGTATATAAACTACATAAAATACACATAAACTACCAAATCCTCAATCGACCAAAATTTTTGAACACCTAAAAACGAAACCATCAAAGGACATCTGTGCACATCAACAAATATCCGGAGAACGTAGGAAACACTTATGAACTAGAAAAGTTGAGTTACCTGCGATAATGCCAGTGTGATTCTTTTGGCTGAAAGTTGTCGCTAAAGATGCTGAAGCTTCTGATGACGCAATTTACTTTGATTGCTGAAGGCATTTGCTGAAAATGCAAAAGGTATTTGCAAAATGTTAAATCTGCTAAAGGAGTGGAAATTTAGTTAAGGAATTATGAAAAAGCCCTAAAGTTTATCTAAATTTGTAAAATTTGTAGTAAAGTTGCTTAAAATCCCAAATACATGCCAATTTCGCAACATATATTGAGACTGTTGCTTAAATATGAGCTAAACTCCAAATTAGACTCGAAAAACTGAGTTTATACTAAATTAGCCAAAAAAGCTACCTTGTTGCTTAAATAGTAGCTTATCTTCAAAATAGCATAACATTTCTCAGTAGACTCTATTAGTCAAAAATGTTAGCATGTAAATAAAATAGAAGCTAAACTTTAAATTTGCCTAAAAAAAAACACAGTAGATAATAAATCACCCAAAAAAGCTAGCACATCGCTTAATTACTAGCTAAATTCCAAATTGCCTAAAATCTTCAGTAAACTAAATTAGTGAGAAAAAGTTGGTCCGCTGCTAAAATAGAAGCTAAACTCCAATTTACCCTATAGAAATCTCAGTAGATAACAAATTAGCCAAAAACGTTAGCATGTTGCTAAAATATTAGGTAAACACAATTTTTTTTAATTAATATAAACGATTAAAACACAGCCCATGAATATATTTAAAGGTTTGTTGCTAATCTACTTAAAATGTTGAAATTTGAAGACTTTCTCATTCATTTCCAATGGGGCATATTTTGCTCAATATTTCAAAAACTATCAAGTTTACAAATGCATAAATACAAGCAATAATGTCTTAAACAAGCTGAACGTTTGATACCAAGATTGCTGAAATTGCAGAAAGTGTGATTGAGTTTTTATGTGCCAAAAAACATATGAAAAGGTGCAGGAGAATCACTTTAAGTATATCAAGTATGAATCACAAAAGACAGAAATTACATATGTGGACAATGCACATATTGTATGTAGCGGCTGTGTGACACAGCCCTAACTTCAAAGCTAGAAATTCAGCTCTGACTTCTACTTGGATGAGGGTTCAGGATTGTTTTTGAGAGGAAATTTAGAAGAAGAGGAAAAAACATCAAAGTCCTCTTCTACTGCTGAACAAACAGACAACCTGGTACTCCAGATGGCTGTGTGCACTCAATTAACTGTCCCAGGGGGGACGTTTCTAAACAACAGTACCAGACCGCACCCCAACAATGTCTAAAGTACAGCATTAAAAACATATGGGAGGTTCATAAAAGTCCAAATCGCTGTGTAGTTTCGCCTTTTAACAGCTTCCACCTCCGGCTGGCCTTTCTGGAGTCCCACCCGACTGACCATCCATTCCCACCTGTTTGTCTGGAGGCATCAGGGCAGCTCTCGCGGGTTCACACTCCTTTGGCCTGCTGTGGACCAGCTTCCTGGTACAGCTGCCACCTGTCCAATCGTATGCTGTTTTGCATCCATCTTAATGCCCAAGACCCAACGAGCCGGTCCACTCTCAGATCATCTATAATTGTTTGAAAAGCAGCGTGAGTGCTGCTGGCATGTTGGCACCCATTCTTCTGTGTGATATGCAGAGGCTGCTGCTTTGGAGGCCCTGAACACACAGGCAGGCGCTTCATCAAAGATGGACGACTGATGAAATATAAAAAGACAAACATAAATCGCATCTGTAGATGGGAATGATGTGCAAAGAGACAGGAAAATCAGATTTTCACGTCCCACTTTACAATTTCTGCCCTTTAAGAATCATTAAAATTATTTGAAGCTACAGAACTCAAGGAGGATACAATGCCCTCGCTTTTCATTGGGGCACAAAATTTGACATTCATGGTTGCAGTGGGACATGACACATCAAATCAGAATGATCAGAATTTACATTTATCAATTTTACATTATGAATTGGAGACTCGAAACAGTTGCCTTAAACTGGCATGAAAATATGATGGAGATTGAAACTTTTTTAACGTCATGATAAGGTGGTGATGGGGAACTGTAGAACAATAAACCAAGTACATATGAATATTTCAAAATCTGATCATCTTTTGATCCATTTTAAAAGTGTTCCCTTTTATGTCATTTTTAGGCAAAATTTTAAAAACTGTCATTTTCTAGGACAGTTTATGCAGAGCGGCAGGAGTTCACTAGAAATTCACCTTTGAGCTGTGGTTGGGATTTTTGGCACAGAACAACCCCTCCCCCATTTCCCATCTGTTTGCACGCTCTCCTGCTAGCTGACAACGGTAATATTAGCTATCCAGCTGCACAGTTTTGAGCCAGATCCCAGTTTGGACGAGGAAAACAAAGACGTACATGGATCTATGTATCTGCAAGTGAATGTATCGGAATGGAGTGGAACAGTAGCCCACCAATCGTATTTTCTACAACACAAATACAATCTTTTTGTCGTTTTTTGTTTAATACAATTTTAGCGAAGAAATACTCAGTGATGCAATTTTAAGTTAAATTTTATGTGTTCTTCACCATCAGAAAATGGCAAGAACATCTTAAGAACACAATTAGGCGCTAACATTAGTATTCTTCAGATAGACTTCCAGAGAATTCCAGCATTGCACTTGTGTTTTCCAGTTTTGTTTTTTTTTGCAGAATGCCAACACTTACCAAAATGTAATAAAAAAAAAACTATCTTCAGGAAAGTATGTCACAATCCTGGCAATGATCCATGTTTAGCGGGAAACAAATTCACAGAGCGCTAATGCACAAATACCCAAAGACATAAACAAAGGGGTGATTCCAGAGGTTCTGATATGACTTCTCCACACAGGCAGAAACAGCTAGGAATACCAGACAACTTAAACATACTGTGATTGTGGCAGCGGGCAAACCAGCAACACAACAAACACAAAAGCTGTCCATGAAATCAAAGCTAAGGCACTAATTATTACTACAGTTTTAGGATGATTTTCCAAAAAGCAAGGAAAACAAAAATCAGTCAAAATGGTCCATTTTTGATGACATTTTGTTTCTTTACGTTCAGGCTCAACTGCTTTTCATCTAACCTTTTTTATTTCCTTTTTGTAGGTCACCTAAGCTAGCCTTAGGCAAACGCATGGGTTTTCATTGCCTATCCTTTTGTTGTGACATCAAAAAAAGATCAAAATCTATCTCAACAGGCACACTGACAAGCCATTTAAGTGTTTCATCCTTTTGAGACACTGTCGGTCAACCCAGACGTGTGATTTCAAAGTTGACAGATGATCATACCAACACAACAACCGTATTAGGCAGAACCTCATTTAAAGTCAATAAAAATGTTGTTTGATAGAATCATAAAAATCTGTTCCTGTGCTTTTGGCTAACAGCCAGTTTTTCCCAAACAGGCAATTTAGCAGCTCATGTTCCACATCATTCAGTTTCATTTTCATCCATTCAGGTACTATAAGTCCAAATTAAGTGGAAGCACCAGAAAAAAGGTAAGCACTCAGACCTCCATCCTGCACCCCAACAGGGTGTCTGCTGTCTGCACCGTGTCAGAGCAGAAAGGAGAGTCGGCTGCAGAAACCAGGTTCAGAGTTAGCGGGTTCGGGGGGCTTTTAGACACAGTGAGTGTGGGGCCCTGTTTGAGCCATGTTCCAGCAAGTACAGATGACAGGAGCAAAACGCCTCGCTCAAAACGATTATCTGTGCTTCAGTCACAGCAGTCTGACGCCTCGCCGAGAGGGAACCACGACTTTCTCCAAATCTGCATTTAGATATCAAACAGAAACAAAAATCTATGAATACTAGTAGTAGTCATATCTGACATTTTGAGAGAAACAATATTTTTTATGTTTTTAAATTAAATTATTATACCAGCCTTATATAATCAATTTTAAGATAAAAATACAGATGGGAAATGTAAATGCTGCTGGGGTCTGTCAGTAGCAAAAATAATCTAGGAGTGACAGGAAAAGAAGAAAGGGAGTGGCACTAACACTTGGACTTTAGCCAACCAGTAGGGGGCGGTGTTTGAGATGTCTGAGTGGGAACAGAGGGATGGAAGGCTGCCAACACTCACAGTTAGAGAGCTAATTAAACTATTGGCCTATTGTGAAGGAGGTGAGGGTTGAAGAATGGGCTCAAGCTCACCCCGAGAAGCAAGACTGTAACTTCAGAGGCGCCACTCTCCCCAGGGTAACATTTTCCACTGAGTCATACAAAAAAGGCAGATGAGGGTCTTTCAGTAACGCCACTCCGTCTCACCGCTGATCAGCTGTCTTTTCTCTTCTCCTCCACAAGCTCAGAGTCAACCCAAAAAAAGCAATTCCAGAGTGGCTTTCGTCGCGTTGGCGCAGATGGGCTTTTCACGTGTGCCGACGTTTTAAAAGGAAAACACAGCATGGTGAATGCTGCTTTCACTACGTGGCCATGCTTAAGGCATGCTTTTGTGTGCACGTGTGCTCTGACAACCACCAGATTATAAGATCTAAGGGAAGACAGCAGTTGTGAGCTGCAGAATGATTACTGCCCGAATACCTCGGTTATATACTTCATACCAAAGATATGTGGCATTTCCAAATCCGAAAGCAGATGTGCTTAACTAAACATCAAATTTAACCTATAAGCACTTCAAGGAAAGCTGAAAACGGTCTCCTTGGGCCCCATTAGGCTATTTCACTGAGAGGCTAAACCTGTGCAGGTGAAGACAGCTTAAGAAGGGCAGGAAGACATTCTGGGAATTCCAGAGAAAAAAAGACTTCTCGTACAATTCAGATGACAATGAGCAAGGAGCTACTTGTTACAGTTGACTGCTGGCCAATAAAGACCTTGGACTCCTGCTGCACCGTCTATATTCATGTTTTTTATCTTTAAGTCACAGAAAAAATGTTGCTTTTTTCAACTTCTCTTGGAGAATTTGGGTTTTTTAAAGAAAAGATTAAAACCTTTTTTATTGGAACTAGCACAGCTTGTTCCTCGTTACCTTCAGTCTATCTGGTTTCTATACCTTAATGTTAGTTGGAGTCTTTTTTTATATAATTTTTATTTATTTTTTTATTATTGTCTTTCCTGGTTTCACATACTGTTTTTTTAGTTTTCCATAGTTTCTTAAACAAATGTGATAAAGACCAAAGCCACCAATCCAGACACCGACTTTGTTTACATGACTGCCGATATTTTAACCCCATCCAAAACAAGTTGAAGACCCACTTCAAACATGTTCTTGTGAAGTTTTTCTGATGATAATGGACATGTATAAAGAAAATTAAGATCATTGTTTTGAATCAAGAGAATGCAAACAAATCCAGTTGAAAAAAGCATATTTTGACGTAGAAAATACACTGGGTGGGCTACAATTCCCTGCTCTGCTCCATTCTGAATTCTGATGCATCCACTTGTAGACAAATAGATCCATGTACGTCTTTGTTTTCCTCATCTGAGCCATTTTTGTTGCACCCCTAATGTTAGGTTGGGGTTGTGAGGAGCTGTAAACTAGCGGGAGAGCATGCGCCCCAGTGGCACTGATCCCACCAGCAACTCAGAGGCAAATCTCAAATGAACTCCAGAAACTATGTCCCAGAAAACAACAGTTTTTTTGGCTAAAATGGCCTAATAATTATTGATAAAACCCCTGTGAACACTTTTCCATTAGATCAAAAGATGATCTAAGTGGGACTTTATTATCCTGAAAAAAGACACTACTTCGTCAATGTGGTTAGTAATTGGCCAACACTTGATCATATTAGTACAACCAAGTATTAGGGCCACCAAAAAAAAAAGTAATATTATGAGTCATATATTTAGCCTAAGACTTTTAAAGTCATGAATATACAACTTTTTTCTCGTAGTTTAACAGTTACAACTTTTTTCTCACAAATTGACCAGATTTAAAGTCATAATTTAAAAAGAAGAAAACGTTTGTAAACTGACCCTAATACTCTGTCGTATATTAGAAATTTGTCATAACTGGGTAAAAAGTTGGACTTCCAAAGAAAATGTTTCAGCTAACTCACACTTTTTTGCAAAAAGAGAATGCATGTGAAGACCCAACGTCATTTCTGACGGTTTTATGACTCTTTCTATCAACTGACAGAGATTGAAGTATAAAGGCCATGTCTTTTTTATGTTTGTTCTTCAGCCATACCTTCTCAGCCA
>NC_050527.1:29465129-29468725 GCF_002922805.2 Oryzias melastigma
ATAAAACCCCTGTGAACACTTTTCCATTAGATCAAAAGATGATCTAAGTGGGACTTTATTATCCTGAAAAAAGACACTACTTCGTCAACGTGGTTAGTAGTGGGCCGAAACTTGATCATATTAGTCCGACCAAGTATTAGGGCCACCAAAAGAAAAAGTAATATTATGAGTCATATATTTAGCCTAAGACTTTTAAAGTCATAAATATACAACTTTTTTCTCGTAGTTTAACAGTTACAACTTTTTTCTCACAAATTGACCAGATTTAAAGTCATAATTTAAAAAGAAGAAAACGTTTGTAAACTGACCCTAATACTCTGTCGTATATTAGAAATTTGTCATAACTGGGTAAAAAGTTGGACTTCCAAAGAAAATGTTTCAGCTAACTAACACTTTTTTGCAAAAAGAGAATGCATGTGAAGACCCAACATCATTTCTGACGGTTTTATGACTCTTTCTATCAACTGACAGAGATTGAAGTATAAAGGCCATGTCTTTTTTATGTTTGTTCTTCAGCCATTCCTTCTCAGCCATTCTAGATATATATATAAAAAAGTCAAACCAGTTCCAGTTTCAGTATCTCTAAAATGTGAAGCATTTGGTAGATAAGACCAATAATAAAGGGTTCTTTTCTTTATTTATAAAAAGGATCGTAAAATAATAAAGCAGCATTGATGGCGTATTGGTCAAAAATTTCTGAGACACAAAAATGGCAATATGTAAGTATGTTATCTTTCAATATTAAACATCCAAAATGTGCTTTGTTTGAATTAAAATAACATTTTTAATGAGGACTCAAATATATGCTTTGTAACCATGTTTAACAGCAATGCAACAGGGAATACTTCCTTAAAATGTCTTTGATTCCCAGTTGTCTCATGATATATCAGGCTCCATTAGCAAAACCAACATGAAGGCATAGGGGGGTTCACATATCTCCTCCCTGCTTTCTTTCCATTGCAATTTTCCCCCCAGCTGGTGAGACCACAGATAGAAACCCCAACAGGCCACTTCCATCTAATCCTCACATATTGAGCCCCAGTTGTGGAACCCGTGCAGCGGGAACTAAAGGTTTGCAGCCACAGATGGCTCAAACTCACTGAGAGAGCCAACGTGGGGAGAGGGCTGCGTCTGCAGAGCAATTTGAGATCATGCTGAGACAAGGCTGTTTCATCATTGTTGATTTTCATCATCCGCAGCAGAAGTTTTCCTTTAACAAGCAGTGACAAAACACAAGCCTAAGTGCTGCACATTTGAGATTTGACATTACAAATTTATTTAAATACCTCTATATTTAATTCCCTGCTTAAATTGATCTGAGATGACCCAATTCTCTTTCAAATGTGGATGCTGGGAGACATCAAACACCAGCTGAAGTGTCCATCAAATATGCAGCGTTGTCAAATTAAAGACAGGTTTGCTTTTAATATCCCAAAGCCAATCAATTCAACTCCTTCTTGATTAAATCACTAAAGAACCAAATAACTTTTTCTTTTTTGACAAGCGTTTTGTGTGAGAATATCAGCACAGCAGCAGTTGAGCAAAATACGTCTTTTTGTTCTAAAGTTGAAAAGAATCAAAAGTCTGAGCATCAAATCTCTGCTCAGGAAAGGAATCAGATTCTACGGGACATATATGCACCCCTAATACATTTTTACCTCAGATATATTTGGAGGGGTTTAGCAGCTTTTCAGAGCGATTTAGAAAAGGTCAAAAAATAATCCAATCCTTTCAAGAGGTGTCGACTTCAGGGTTTTCTCCTACCCTTTGAAAATGACTGCACTTTTGTGCAACAATATTCACAAAGGTGCAAATTCGTCATTGGAAAGGTCTTGGAAGGGGGAAATGAAATGTTAGGAGTACAGAAACAGACATTTTGCAATCCTCAAGTGTCTTATATTTCATTATGCTTCTCATTATAGTGATGAAACTCTGCACCATGCTGTAAAATTACAGGCTTTACTTTGAAAGTTTGACTGTATTTTTCTTTTTTTTCTGTCTTAAGACGCTGACTGCATGCAAGGAGCCATTTTCATACCAATCCTCACAATGGGGCTTTTATAGCCTCATTACTCAGCCAAAGTAAAATAAGTTAAAGGTCTTAATCAGGGATCAAGCAGTTTGAGACTGCTCACTGAGAAGATTAAAGGTGAAAATACCAGGGGGACACCTGGTATTAGACCAGAGAGGCAGGCTAAAAGGTTCTTTAAGAGGCTCTGCTTCACTAATATCCTGCTTAAAACTATCCAATGCTTAGATGGACCTTGTTGGCACGCTTCACCGTCTTTTTTTCCTAAAGAATTCATCAAGTTTATGTATGGGGAAGATGTTCTAAAGGAGCCAATAAACTGAATCATAAAATGAAATTATGCAGAAATTACTGTTATAAATGTGGAACTTCAATAAATACAAAAATCCATCACAAAGTTTCATTATTTGAATCTTAAAGCTGTCAGTTGAAATAATGTACAGTATGTGCATATGTACCAATGGCTGCAAAAGAGGTGGTCATGTGACTTGAGAGGTCATAGGTTTTGTGCTCATCTGAGCTGGCTAGGTATACTAAAAACTATAGTATACATAAACATTTACACCCGTTATGTATGTCATACATATTAGGTTTGTCTACAATTCTTTCAGGATTATTTAACACATATCAATTTGCGCTTGGGCTTCAACACTAATCATCTTCTATCCTATTAGTCTTTTCAACGTCTTCTGGCGGTTCACCAATGAGTAGTTAGGTTTCAAACCAGTTCCTGTGCAATCATTCAACCTTTACTACAAATTTGTGAAGCTACCTTTATCCAAACATTCTCCATCTCTCACATCCTCCTTCTTATTACCACCAGTATTTAGCGTTTCCACCACTTGTTACCACCAGTAGTGGAACCGGCTATTAAAATAATTGTGCATTTTGTGGTAAAAGCAACAAACTTGGTGTGATTGGAGCTAAAGGACCCGTTTCAGAAAACCAAGTTAGCCATAGAATATATATATATATATATATATATATATATATATATATATGTGTATATATATATATACTATGCTACTATTCACGGCTGATGAGGCACTGACATCATCAGT
Source organism: Oryzias melastigma (assembly GCF_002922805.2). Lineage (NCBI taxonomy): Eukaryota > Metazoa > Chordata > Actinopteri > Beloniformes > Adrianichthyidae > Oryzias > Oryzias melastigma. The sequence goes on from NC_050527.1 coordinate 29,468,220, forward strand.
CAGATTTACAAACATATGAACCCTACAGAGATGCTTATTCACCATTTGATTGACAACAGTCAAAGTGTGTTGTTTAGAATTTACTTTCAACATTCTCTGTTCTTTCTACTCCCTCTTCCTAGAAATATTAACTGAACCACAAAAATTTAAGACTTTCCTTTTTTTCCAGCAAGGCTCCATTCCTACTTCAGGACTAGATTATTCTTTCCATCCTGCCGCATTTTCAAAATCCCTCATTCTCGCCACCTCCTGGTCAAACAAGTAAGACACAGAACCAATACTTGAAACTTGCTGTTCTGCTCACCTGTTTACTTTACTTTCCTGTACTGCTTGTCAACAGCCATCTATTGTCTCAGTTGAGTCTATGCAATTTTTGCCCTTATATCCATATCTGAACCCCATAAACTAACCTTATTTTCTCTGTCCTCAATCACAGCTGCTACTGCTTCCATATTCCTTCAGTCCTCTCATCCAACCTTTAAATTAAGATGTTTTAACTTAACACT